>NC_084733.1:92965280-93002780 GCF_033978785.1 Entelurus aequoreus
CTGACCGATTTTTTTTTTTGTTTACATCCAACAGACTGCTCCAGCCTGTCACTCACCACGGCCCAGAGGTGCAAACATGTATTTGTTACCTGCCGATCTCCCCAGTGGTGAGGATGAGAGTGTGCCGCAGGTGGTCGTCTTTCTTCACCTTTGAGTTGTTGAAGGCATCTTTGAGACGAGCGACCAGCAGCTGGAACACGCGCGTGTGTGGTCAAAGAAGAAAAAAGAACACTGTAAATACTTCAATGAGCCACAAGGGAAAATTGTTCCACACAGTAGCTTCAGTTACAAAGGATGGAAAGGATAATGCACACACGGGCACGAAAAGATACATATGTAATATTTACATATTATATCATACTTGCCAACCCTCCCGGAATTCAGCCGGAGCTGGAGGCCACGCCCCCTCCAGCTCAATGCGGACAGCCTGTTTTCACGTCTGCTTTCCCACAATATAAACAGCGTGCCTGCCCAATCACGTTATAACTGTAGAATGATGGAGGGCGAGTTCTTGGTTTCTTATGTGGGTTTATTGTTAGGCAGTTTCATTAACGTCCTCCCAACAACAGCAGTCACGTTTTCGTCTACCGTAAAGCGGTTCCTCTGCCGTAAACAGCAATGTCGTGACACTCTTAAACAGGACAATACTGCCATCTACTGGATAGCCTCCGGAACACTGAAATTCAGGTATTTCTTTTATTTATATGTATAATAAAATACATTTAAAATATATATATATATATATATATATATATATATATATATATATATATATATATATATATATATATATATATATATATATATATATATATATATATATATATAGCTAGAATTCACTGAAAGTAAAGTATTTCATACATATATATATATGAAATATATATGAAATACTCAAGTTGGTGAATTCTAGCTGTAAATATACTCCTCCCCTCGTAACCACGCCCCCCGCCCCGTCCCACCCCCGACCACTCCCCACCCCACCTCCCGGAATCGGAGGTCTCAAGGTTGGCAAGTATGTATTATATATACAGTATATAATATATACTGATATATTATTACCAATTACCATGCACAATATTACAGTATATGTAACAGCTGCAGCAAGAAAAAGGGCAGCATGAAATAAAAAGTAGATCCAGCAGAAAATATAGTTTATAAACAAATACTTTCCGCTCTTACCTCACTCACGGAGCCGTCGTCGGAGCTCTGCGTGGGCTCGGTGAGCAGGAAACGCACCGACTGGCCGAGACCGGTTCTGACCCCCGCGTCGGGGTCCTCCATGAGGTCCATCAGGGCGCACAGGAAACTCCGGCTGTCGCGGTCGTCGCCGGCCAGACTGACGTGCTGGCAGAGGTGCGGCAACGCTTTCAGGAACGCTGAGTACGTCAAAGAAAATAAAGTCATGAACTTCTGTAGTGGATTGTCCGAAGCTTAAGCAGGCAACAAAAGTAGTTTAGTACAACAATTTTATTTACCCATTATCAGAAGTGCGGGTTGAAAGTGAGTTGGCCGTGCAGACAGACCACATGTTACTCCGGAGCCAACAAGACACACACAAGCCAAAATCACTTCCTAGTCCCGGTCTTCTGCCATTTTTTATATGTCTTTTGTGCGTCACTGTTTTTTATCTAGTGCGTCATGATTGTTTTGTTTTGGTTTGTCTGTTCCAAAACAACCTCGTATCTCTTAGTCATATTTGGAAAATCTAAACATTCTGTAGACAGGTTGGCATAACTCCATATTCACCTTTGTCCCACAACTGGTCCCATTCAATGGCACAAAATAGAAGAGAATTGAAAATGAGCGGACATTCTTAATAGACAAGAAATATAGGTCAAAAGGTCAGAAATTCTACGACGCTTCTTACATGGAAATCAACGACATGCTGCGATTCTAGCGGGGGGTTTATTCGGCTAAACCGCAAAGAGGAGGGGATTTTTCAAACTTGTGTAATGAGTTCCTTCTTTAACGTGTCCAGGGTGTACTCTGCAGACCACAAAAAGGGATCATCGGTAGAAAATGCGTGGATGGATGGAGTACAGTCTTTAAAATGAGTAACTATTTGGAGACATATACCAGGGGTCCCCAAACTACGGCCCGCCAGCGTCCAAAATCCGGCCTGCAGGTAGTCCCGAGTAAAAAAATGTTTATTTTTTTTAATTACCGTATTTTTCGGACTATAAGTCGCAATTTGTAGTTGTTCACTATTCTTTATTTATTTTAAATTGCCTTTCAAATGTCTATTCTTGGTGTTGGCTTTTATCAAATACATTTCCCCAAATAATTCCACTTATACTCCAGTGCGACTTATAAATGTTTTTTTCCTTCTTTAATATGCATTTTCGGCCGGTGCGACTTATACTCCGGAGCGACTTATACTCCGAAAAATACTGAGTTTTTTAATCTGTTCTTTCTAGCCCAGGGGTCACCAACCTTTTTGAAAGCAAGAGCTACTTCTTGGGTAGTGATTAACGCGAAGGGCTACCAGTTTGATACACACTTAAATAAATTGCCAGAAATAGCCAATTTGCTCAATTTACCTTTAACTCTATGTTATTATTAATGATTAATGATATTTACCCTTAATTGAACGGTTTAAAAGAGGAGAAAACACGAAAAAAATGACAATTAAATTTTGAAACATAGTTTGTCTTCAATTTCGACTCTTTAAAATTCAAAATTCAACCGAAAAAAAGAAGAGAAAAAAAAAACTAGTAATTTTTCCTGATTAAGGTTAATTTTAGAATTTGGATGACATGTTTTAAATAGGTTAAAATCCAATCTGCACTTTGTTAGAATATATAACAAATTGGACCAAGCTATATTTCTAACAAAGACAAATCATTATTTCTTCTAGATTTTCCAGAACAAAAATTTTAAAAGAAATTCAAAAGACTTTGAAATAAGATTTAAATTTGATTCTACAGATTTTCTAGATTTGCCAGAATAATTTTTTTGAATTTTAATCATAATAAGTTTGAAGAAATATTTCACAAATATTCTTCGTCGAAAAAACAGAAGCTAAAATGAAGAATTAAATTAAAATTGATTTATTATTCTTTACAATAAAAAAAATAAATTTACTTGAACATTGATTTAAATTGTCAGGAAAGAAGAGGAAGGAATTCAAAAGGTAAAAAGGTATATGTGTTTAAAAATCCTAAAATCATTTTTAAGGTTGTATTTTTTCTCTAAAATTGTCTTTCTGAAAGTTATAAGAAGCAAAGTAAAAAAAATGTATGAATTTATTTAAACAAGTGAAGACCAAGTCTTTAAAATATTTTCTTGGATTTTCAAATTCTATTTGAGTTTTGTCTCTCTTAGAATTAAAAATGTCGGGCAAAGCGAGACCAGCTTGCTAGTAGATAAATACAATTTAAAAAATAGAGGCAGCTCACTGGTAAGTGCTGCTATTTGAGCTATTTTTAGAACAGGCCAGCGGGCTACTCATCTGGTCCTTACGGGCTACCTGGTGCCCGCGGGCACCGCGTTGGTGACCCCTGTGCTAGCCCATCCATCAATACATTTTCTACTGCTTGTTACTCTCGGGGTCTCCTAGCCGCTCAAGCAAATCATATTGTCTAAAAATGCATTTTCCCATCGACGACATATATAAATATATATATATATATATATATATATATATACATATACAGTCATGGTCAAAGGTGTACATACACGTGTAAAGAACATCATGTCATGGCTGTCATGAGTTTAAAATCATTTCTACAACTCTTATTTTTTTGTGTGTGATTGGAGCACATACTTGTTGGTCACAAAACACATTCATGAAGTTTGCTTCATTTATTGGTTATGAATTTATTATGGTCTACTGAAAATGTGCTGGGTCAAAAGTATACATACAGCAACATACATGATCAATGTTAGTGATGTAGAAAAGCTACAATCAAATCAAATGAGCTTCACGGCCTCTTAACTTCATGTGAGTGATTATGATTGACGACACCTGTTGACTTCTCTGGGCTCATGTGATGCGGTCATTAAGACTCGCTTACAAACGCCACAATGGGAACGTCAAAGGAACTCAGCACAGATCTGAAAAAAAACGAATCATTGACTTGAACAAGTCAGGAAAGTCACTTGGAGCCATTTCAAGGCAGCTTAAGGTCCCAAGAGCATCTTTGCAGACCGTTGTTCGTAAGTATAAAGTGCATGGCACAGTTTTGTCACTGCCACGATCAGGAAGAAAACGCAAGCTATCACCTGCTGCTGAGAGAAAATTGGTCAGGATGATCAAGAGTCAACCGAGAACCAGCAAAAAGCAGGTCTGCAATGGATTGGAAGCTGCTGGAACACAGGTGCCAGTGTCCACAGTCTGAGAGGCTACCATGCAAGAAGGAAGCTCTTGCTCCAGAAGCCACACCTTAAGGCTCGTCTAAAGTTTGCTGCTGATCACATGGACAAAGATAAGACCTTCTGGAGGAAAGTTCTGTGGTCAGATGAAACAAAAATGGAGCTGTTTGGCGAAAATACCCAGCAATATGTTTGGAGGAGAAAAGGTGAGGCCTTTAATCCCAGGAACACCATTCCTACCGCAAAGAATGGTGGTGGTAGTATTATGCTCTGGGGCTGTTTTGCTGCCAATGGAACTGCTGCTTTACAGAGAGTAAATGGGACAATGAAAAAGGAGGATTACCCCCCCATTCTTCAGGACAAGCTAAAATCATCAGCCCGGAGGTTGGGTCTTGTTGGGTGTTCCAACAGGACAATGACCCCAAACACACCTCAAAAGTGGTCAAGGAATGGCTAAATCAGGCTAGAATGAAGGTTTTGGAACGGCCTTCCCAAAGTCCTGACTTAAAGGTGTGGACAATGCCGAAGAAACAAGTCCATGTCAGAAAAGCAACACATTTAGCTAAACTGCAGCAATTTTGTGGTCAAGTGGTCAAGCAGAAGCTTGTGGATGGCTACCAAAAGCGCCTTATTGCAGGTAAACTTGCCAAGGGACATGTAAGCAAATATTAACATTGCTGTATGTATACTTTTGATTAGTCACATTTTCAGTAGACCCATAATAAATTCATAAAAGAAGCAAAATTCTTTGTGACCAACAAGTATGTGCTCCAATCACTACATCACCACAAAATAAGAGTTGTAGAAATGATTGCAAAGTCAAGACAGCCATGACATGATGTCCTTTACACGTGTATGTACACTTTTGACCACCACTATATATATCCCGGCCCCTGGCCAAATTTTTGTTAACCCAATGCGGCCCACGGGTCCAAACGTTTGGGGACCCCTGACCTATACAGACAAAAGAGGCCGATACAAGTCAAAATGCCAAATATCAGCGCCGATGATATCTAATTAGAAGCATATATTGATTAGTAGGGTCACACACCTGTTTTCACACTACTTGCAGCTTGTGGCTGGAGCAGAGGAAGAAAGGGCTTGACAAACGACGCCTTCAAAGATGGGAGAGCATTCCCAGCATGCTCTTCTGCCAGAGCCAGGCGCACGCAGACCAGCTCTTCCGGACCAGCTGATTGGACGTCGGCGAGCAGCGAGAGTCCGGACTGGATGCAGCTCAGCTGACCCACGATCCTGCCAAGTTCCCTTTTCACCTCCTCGGACGTGTCCTCCAAGCTGGGACTGTGGACAGACAGCACAGGTGTGTCGGGACTACAGCGGGGGTGTCCAAACTTTTTCCACTGAGGGCCGCACACTGAAAAATCAAAGCAAGCGGGGGCCATTTTGATATTTTTTATTTTAAAAACCAATAAAATATATGTATAAAAAAGATACATTTAGGCCTCCACTCAGACTTGATCCCGGGGACCCCAAAAGGTTTTGGTCAAAAAGAATATTACAAATGTGTCATTATTTAGTATTATTATTCAAGGTTTAAATCTCTAGATCAACATTAGGTCTATCTGTCAATATAACGCTTTTAAAGATTTAAGTTGTATGCCATTTTTGTCAAGGAAAACCTTGTTTTTTTATGGAAAAAAACACAAAATATGCAATATTTTCCCCCAATAAAATTTTAAAGTGGAATGTTTGAGATTATATAAAAATTGGAGTCTTAAAAAGGTCAATAACTGATTTTAATTCATTATTTTTTTGAGCAATGACACTTAAAAAAAAAAAAGTCCCACTAAAATTATTGGGGATCCAAAAGAGTACTGCTCAGTGAAGTTAAAAAAATAAATCCAACATTTTTTTAAACTTTTACCACAATAGTCTCAAGATCAACTTCAGATCTATCCGTCAATTATCAGTTTTATTGTTGTTTTTGTTTTTTGTTTGTTCGTTTTAGGCCCTTCTTTTAAAAAACGTTGTTTTTTAAATGGCAACCAAAAAATATGCAACATTTTCCCCCCAAAAAGTGGAATATTTAATGTGAAGTAAATAGGTCAATAATTCATAACGACATTGATTTTGATTCTTTTTTTTTTTTTTAAGAAAGAAACAGCCTGCATGGCAGCTTTGTGTTATTAGAGTAAATAATGCAACATTTTCTTGTTACATTTCACCCGTTTGCTCTTTTATACCACTTTTTATGTTTTTTATTTTTTTTCCATCTTATTTTTAGAATGTGCCGTGGGGCCTCTAAAAAATTACCTGCGGGCCGCACTTTGGACACCCCTGGACTACAGAGTCCTGGTCCCCCAGCACACACAAAACCTACTGTAGAGTACTGGCCATCAGGTCCAGGTGGGCCTTCCCCAGGTGGTGAAGCAGGAGAGGGAAGGCTCTGACCGCCGCCGCTCTCACCGCCTCATCTCGGCCCTGCAGCGCGGCCGAAAAGACGCAGGCTCGCCAAGCTTGGCAGGCGGCGGGACGTAGGCGGGCCAGGAGCGTGACACACTGCGTCTGCACCTCGCTGGCTGGAAAACAAAGCGGTTAGACTTTGTTTGATATCAGTACTGCAAAGAGGAAGAGTGTGATGATAACCATAGAACAGGAAGTGAAGATTCAAGATTCAAGATGATTCATTGTCAATTCTTAACATGTACAAGACACATAAGAACTGAAAAGTAAATTTTCGGCACAGTCCCACTAAGAGCAGACATACGTTACAGCAGGGGTCACCAACGCGGTGCCCGCGGGCACCAGGTAGCCCGTAAGGACCAGATGAGTCGCCCGCCGGCTTGTTCTAAAAATAGCTCAAATAGCAGCACTTACCAGTGAGCTGCATCTATTTTTTAAATTGTATTTATTTACTAGCAAGCTGGTCTCGCTTTGCCCGACATTTTTAATTCTAAGAGAGACAAAACTCAAATAGAATTTGAAAATCCAAGAAAATATTTTAAAGACTTGGTCTTCACTTGTTTAAATAAATTCATTCATTTTTTTACTTTGCTTCTTATAACTTTCAGAAAGACAATTTTAGGGAAAAAATAAAACCTTAAAAATGATTTTAGGATTTTTAAACACATATACCTTTTTACCTTTTGAATTCCTTCCTCTTATTTCCTGACAATTGAAATCAATGTTCAAGTATTTTTTATTGTAAAGAATAATAAATAGATTTTAATTTAATTCTTCATTTTAGCTTCTATTTTTCCGACAAAGAATATTCGTGAAATATTTCTTCAAACTTATTATGATTAAAATTCAAAAAAATTATTCTGGCCAATCCAGAAAATCTGTAGAATCAAATTTAAATCTTATTTCAAAGTCTTTTGAATTTTAAAAAAAAATGTTGTTCTGGAAAATCTAGAAAAAATAGTCATTAGTCTTTGTTAGAAATATAGCTTGGTCAAATTTGCTATATACTCTAACAAAGTGTAGATTGGATTTTAACCTATTTAAAACATGTCTTTAAAATTGTAAAATTAATCTTAATCAGGAAAAATTACTAATGATGTTCCATAAAATATTTTTAAAAGTTTTTCTCTTCTTTTTTTCGGTTGAATTTTGAATTTTAAAGAGTCGAAATTGAAGACAAACTATGTTTCAAAATTGAATTGTCATTTTTTTCGTGTTTCCTCCTCTTTTAAACCGTTCAATTAAGGGTAAATATCATTAATTATTAATAATAACATAGAGTTAAAGGTAAATTGAGCAAATTGGCTATTTCTGGCAATTTATTGAAGTGTGTATCAAACTGGTAGCCCTTCGCATTAATCACTACCCAAGAAGTAGCTCTTGCTTTCAAAAAGGTTGGTGACCCCTGCGTTACAGGGAGACAAGACGGGACCGCCAACGGATCAGCCATTTTTACGGCGCTCCTTAAAAAAAGGTGGGAAAAAGGTGATATTGGGAAAGGGGGGGAAGAGTAAAAAAAATATCAGTCAAAGGCTGGACCCACGGGCGGGGGTCCAGACTGAGTCCAAGGGAAAAAAACCTCATTTGCAATGCACACATAAACACGTTACATTTAATCACGACAAACTCGCAACAGAGGGAGGGGGAGTTGGAGCAAACAAGCGGTGGTGAAGGCGTGGGGTGGGGGAGGGTGAGTGCAATTTAGGGCTGCAACTAACGATTAATTTGATCATCGATTAATCTGTCGATTATTACTTCGATTAATCAATTAATAATCGGATAAAAGAGACAAACTACATTTCTATCCTATCCAGTATTTTATTGGGAAAAAAAACAGCATACTGGCACCATACTTATTTTGATTATTGTTTCTCAGCTGTTTGTAAATGTTGCAGTTTATAAATAAAGGTTTAGTAAAAAAAAAAATTAAATTTTTTTTTTTTTTTTTTTTTTTTTAAAAATAAAAAAATAAAATAAAAAAACCTGCGCATGCGCATAGCATTATTCCAACGAATCAATGACTAAATTAATCGGCAACTATTTTAATAATCGATTTTAATCGATTTAATCGATTAGTTGTTGCAGTCCTAGTGCAATTATCTTGGGTGTGATGTTGTAATGTTTTTGTGGACTGAGGCCGATCTGCAAGAGTTCGACTCCAGGTGTTGTTGAGAGAGGGAGGTCAAAAGCGTCCATCGTTGAGGTGTCCTCGGGGGTCGTTTTTCCAGAACAGCCTGTTCCTGATAACACAGCGTCAAGGCCATTGGAGGGAGTCAAATCGTAGATTAGGATGTTGTTTTCCGCAAGCAGTCAAAAAAAAACAATGACTTGTTTGCTCTATTTGTCCATGCTGGTTTTTCTCAAATTCAATTAAATTTTCCTTCTTAGCAAACTTCTCCATGATGTGATCCATCTTGCGATTCAGTTCAGAAATCGCCGCTGTCTGTGATCCCACAGCCCTGCCCAAACCTTCCATTGCGACGAACAGCCTTTGGGCTCCTTGAGTGGCTGCCATCGTCTTACGAATTTTGCGATACACCAGAGCAATGCCCAGCCCAATCAGCAGGTGCCCCGCGATCATGGTTCCAAATAGGTAGATGTCTTCTTAGCAAACTTCTCCATGATGTGATCCATCTTGCGATTCAGTTCAGAAATCGCCGCAGTCTGTGATCCCACAGCCCTGCCCAAACCTTCCGTTGCGACGAACAGCCTTTGGGCTCCTTGAGTGGCTGCCATCGTCTTACGAATTTTGCGATACGCCAGAGCAATGCCCAGCCCAATCAGCAGGTTCCCCGCGATCATGGTTCCAAATAGGTAGATGTCTTCTTAGCAAACTTCTCCATGATGTGATCCATCTTGCGATTCAGTTCAGAAATCGCCGCAGTCTGTGATCCCACAGCCCTGCCCAAACCTTCCATTGCGACGAACAGCCTTTGGGCTCCTTGAGTGGCTGCCATCGTCTTACGAATTTTGCGATACACCAGAGCAATGCCCAGCCCAATCAGCAGGTGCCCCGCGATCATGGTTCCAAATAGGTAGATGTCTTCCGCGTCCTCGATGGAAAGGACTGAGAGGCACATGATTCTCCATTCATCCCAGGAATCTCTCACGTACCCCGCAGCAATGGTTCCATCAGGGCAGCCAGGCTCCCCCGAACCTCTTGTTGAAGTAGTTTGACTTTATCAATATTGCTACACTTGTATGACATGAAGTAATAAGGAATTGAAATGAGGACATCTTGAAAGTCAACCAGTACAGTTTGTATTAAAGATGTTCATGAAATAAATGCTGCTGTAATCTAAAAATCCCAACTTTTTGTGCACATTTAATACCCTTTTTCGTGTTCTTTTCATCGCTTATTTTAATACACGGTACATACTGGCCCTAGAACAGTATCATGGAGTTAGTGCCATCATGTACTCACAGAAGTGGAGCCTCTGCGCCAAGACCAGCACCCAGGGGGGGAATCCGGAACTTTTGTAGGCCGAGGACGACTTGAGGTCCGGCACCCACGGGAGCGACAGAAGCGCGCACGTCTGACGCTGGAGGCCGTCCTCGCCATGACCATAGCCTGCACGTAAAGTGGCCACTTGATTAGGTACACCGGGCCTTCCCAAAGACAACAATGGTTATGGTTTGGCTCACTAGTCAGGTAGACGACACAGTCCAGGACTCGGATGGTCATCTGGTAGTTTTCCTTAGCCCCGCCCTCCAACACTAATTGGCAGCAACTTAGCGACCTGCTCAGATTGTCAGCTGACACCCAAAGGAGAGGTCTGAGTGACGGGAGACAAAGTGTGGGTTACATGCGTGCTGATGAGCAAGGCACTGCAAAAAGCCAGTGTTCAAAAACAAGAAAAAAAAATACAAAAATGAGGGGTATTTTACTTAAACTAAGCAAAATTATCTGCCAATAGAGCAAGAAAATTTGGCTTTTCAAGACTTTCCAAAACAAGTCAAATTAGCTAACCTCAATGAACCTAAAAATACCTTAAAATTAGGGATGTCCGATAATGGCTTTTTGCCGATATTCCGATATTGTCCAACTCTTAATTACCGATATCAACCGATACCGATATATACAGTCGTGGAATTAACACATTATTATGCCTAATTTTGTTGTGATGCCCCGCTGGATGCATTAAACAATGTAACAAGGTTTTCCAAAATAAATCGACTCAAGTTATGGAAAAAAGTGCCAACATGGCACTGCCATTTTTATTATTGAAGTCACAAAGTGCTTTTTTTTTTTTTAACATGCCTCAAAACAGCAGCTTGGAATTTGGGACATGCTCTCCCTGAAATAATCCTGACACCCAC
This sequence comes from Entelurus aequoreus, assembly GCF_033978785.1. Classification (NCBI taxonomy): domain Eukaryota; kingdom Metazoa; phylum Chordata; class Actinopteri; order Syngnathiformes; family Syngnathidae; genus Entelurus; species Entelurus aequoreus. Next base: position 92,976,339 of record NC_084733.1, read on the forward strand.
TACAACTATGGGAAACACTGTAACACAGCCATCCTTTAAAGTGCATGAACATTCATAAAACTGCTTCAGTCTAGACTAGTAGATAACACAGCCATCCTTTAAAGTGCATGAACATTCATAAAACTGCTTCAGTCTAGACTAGTAGATAACACAGCCATCCTTTAAAGGGGGAAAAAAGGCACAAAACATAAATAAAACAGCTTCACTCAGTCCAGACTATTAGTCTATTTGTGCAACAGATGAAGCTAATTCTTTTCCTCTTTGTCATCACGTGTGAGAGGTGGATTTTTCTGAATGAAAACAAGCATCCGCAAGGGATTCTGGGTATTTGTTCTGTTGTGTTGTGTTTATGTTGTGTTACGGTGCGGGTGTTCTCCCGAAATGTGTTTGTCATTCTTGTTTGGTGTGGCTTCACAGTGTGGCGCATATTTGTAACAGTGTTAAAGTTGTTTATGCGGCCACCCTCAGTGTGACCTGTATGGCTTTGGATCAAGTATGCTTGCATTCGCTAGTGCGTGTGTCAAGGCGTAGATACTATGTGACTGGGCCAGTACGCAAAGGCAGCGCCTTCAAGGATTAATTGGCGCTCTGTACATCTTCCTGCGTCCGTGTACATAGCGGCGTTTTAGAGAGTCACAAATTTTACTTTTGGAAACCGATACCGATAATCTTGAAACCGATACCGATAATTTCCGATATTACTTTTTAAAGCATTTATCGGCCGATAAATTCGGCGGTCCGATATTATCGGACATCCCTACTTAAAATAAGTATATTCTCACTAATAACAAGTGCACTTTTCTTGGTAGAAAAAAAAGATAGACTTTTTTGCTCAATATGTTGAAAAATATTCTTAAATGAAGTAAATGCTAGTGCCATTATCTTGACATAATGATATGCGCTCGGCATTACATTTCTTGAAACCAGCAAACTTATACTAAAAACTAATTTATTGTTCTTAATGGAAAGGCAACAAGGCAACTGCTTGTTACTTTTGGGGTCTCCTAGCCGCTCAGGCAAATCATATTGTCTAAAAATGCATTTTTCCATGGATAACATGACATCATCGCGCCAAGTGCGTGATCTTTCAGTCAATTATGCCCGCCTGCAGCTCGTGCAGAACTCTGCTGCTCGTCTGCTAACACAGACCCGCAGACGTGAGCACATCACCCCTATATTAGCGTCCCTTCACTGGCTTCCTGTGCGTTACAGAATCAATTTTAAACTCCTTTTATTTGTTTTTAAATGTCTAAACAACCCTTCACCAACATATCTCTCCGACCTCCTTCAGCCTTACTGCCCCACCCGATCCCTAAGATCAGCCGATCAGCTGCTACTGACGGTCCCGGACACAAGGCTGAAGCTTAGAGGTGACAGAGCTTTCGCCACTGCTGCTCCCAAGCTCTGGAAGGACCTACCTCTTAGTGTTAGACAAGCCTCCTCTCTTCCTGTTTTTAAATCTCTCTTAAAAACATACTTTTATTCCATGGCTTTTAACACTGAGTGATATCCATCCTGCAATGGCGCCCCATAATACACCTGCTGTCAACCTGTTTTTATGTTTTATTTATTTATTTTTTATCGTGTTCTGTTTGTGTTCTGTTGTGTTTGTTCGGTTCTCGTATTATTTTTAACCTGCCCATTGTACAGCACTTTGGCTACCCCTGTGGTAAATTTTAAATGTGCTTTATAAATAAAGTTGATTTGATTTGATTTGAATTAGCGTGCATATATACAGCCCGGCCACCGGCCAAAATCTTTTTAATTGTAGTTTTGAGGAATTTATCTGAATGTGCATGAACTATTTCTGTTCAAAATTGTTTGAAATGTTAAATGTTTAAATATTAACTGTCAGTTTGCTGTACTGTGCCAACTGTACTACTATTTGAGTACTTGTTTTCTATTGTTTCATTGAAAATAAAAGAGGAAAGTCCATTTGGCTGTCATCTGTTTTAATTATGAGACACAATTGTGTCAAAATCATGATTTTTTTTTTCCATGCTTGAAAAAAGAAATGATGACTTTAAAAAAGTAGTTTTATACTTGTGAGTGTTGATGACACAGCTTTGCAACACTTGATATTCTAGTTTCAAGCATGTTTTACTCAATATAGGTCATCAAATCTCAGCAACAAGCTGTAATATCTTACTGAGATCATTTAGGACCAAAACCCTTAAAACAAGTATAAGACACTAACATAAAATCTGCTTAGTGAGGAGAAGTATCTTATCAGACAGAAAATAAGCAAACATCACCCTTATTTGAGATATGTCATCCAACTTAGACTTCAATTTTTGCAGTGTAGTGCCTCACCTGCCGGGTGAAAAGCAGACGGTCACCAGACGGAGGAAGAGCACCAGACCCCGCAGAGCACACTCGGGTTCCTTGGGGTCAGAGTTCAAGAGCGCCAACAGCTCGTCCAAGCGGCTGCTGACCACGGCCCAGAGCGGACTGCGAGCACGCATGTCCACCTCGCTTCTGGACACAAACATCCACTGTACTCACACCTTGTTCCACTACAAAGTCCATTAGACTCACTTTGACGACGATGATGACGGAATTGCAACTTTGCAGACTTTCTTGGCAACGGGCTCCACCTCGTCCATCTGCCGCATCACCATGGCAACCTCTGCTTTCAGCGCGGCTCGGAGGAAGCCCTCAGCGTACTGCAAGACAAGAAATAATCTTCCTGGTTGCACCACACCACATTCCTTAAAGCAGAGTGTGAACCCACTGATCCAAATAGCAGGTTAGGCAGGATAACTTGAGTGTACAGTACACACCTTCTCTTCTTTATGTTCATGACTATTTACATTGTAGATTGTCTCATCAAAACTATGAATGAACACATGTGGAGTTATGTTGTAGTAGAATTTCTGACCTTTGACCTATATTTCATGTCTGTCAAGAATGTATGCTCATTTGATTTCTCTTCTATTCTGTGTCCCCGGGTGTGGGACAAAAGTGAATATTAAGTCGTGCCAACCTGTCTACAGAATGTTTTGGTTGTTTGGGTATGATTGGGGAGTCCAAGGACGTTACAAAAACAATCATGACGCACGAGATAAAAACAGTGACGCACAAGAGACATATAAAAAATGGCAGAAGACCGGGACTCGAGAGAGATTTTGGCTGGTGTGTGTCTTGTGTGCTCCGGAGTACCTTGTGTCTGCTTGCACGGACAACTCAATTCAACCTGCACTTCTGATAATGGGTAAATAAATTTGTTGTACTAAACTACTTTTGTTGCCTGCTTAAGCTTCGGACAATCCACTACACAAATTGGCGTCACGAACAGGATGGCCAGAAGCTACAGGTCGACAGCCGCTCCCGCTCTCTTTTCCAGGCAGACAGTGTGTTGCACGCGCGCATCACAAGGTAAGCAGTTTGGTTAAAGTGTAAACATTTTCTGCCTGGAGAGAGCCGGATCGATAAGACTAATTGCTGAATCTGTTTTTGATAAAAGATAGGTTTAGTCAGGTTCTCCAAAAACAACCTGGAATGGGGTAAATTATGGTTGGATTGAGTTGTTTTATATGTGATTATTTGTCTGTGTGTTTGTTGAAAACTTGTGATTTCTTGTTTTTAACATAAGGGGATTGTTATTAGAATTTTGGTGGTTTGGAGTGTTGAAAGAAAAGCATACACTATGTGAGATGAAAAATTTCTTTTAACCTCTTCATCTTCTGTCGTTGTTGGCAGAGGATGCTTTTTTCTGCAAGTACATTAGGTTAGCCGGAGTTGGACACAGCGAAATTTAAGGCAAGATTTGCTAACTGGTGTGACATTTGGCCCACACAAATTTATGACGTCTATGAAGGTCCTACGTATATGTCTATGTGGAAGCTGCAGCCGGGTAAAAAGCCTGATATAAGGTGATCGTTCAGTGACTCCGGTAAAGGAGATCAACTGAGCCAAGATGTCACGAATTTGGAAATTTGCTGCAGTATAGATGGATAAGAGTTAAGGGCTCCATATGGTAAAGCCTTGGTGAAACTATATGGACTGACCAGACACGATGTACTGTAGGATTGTTGGGTGATTCCTAGTGATTCTACAGCGCCTTAGGCCGGTTATCCGTGTTGGTCAGGAAGGAAAAGCAGGGTTTGCTCCGCTAAACGGGTTAATCGCCGTTATATGAGTAAGAATGACCTGCGTTTGTGTTATGAGACGGCCGATTCCACAAAAGCACGCGTGCAAAGTTGTTTATATTGGTATATTGGTCCGGACCAGAAAAAAAAAAGGTGAAAAATAACTGAAAACATGTTTTATATCCTAGTTTCTTTACAATAGCCACCCTTTGCTCCGATTACTGCTTTGCACACTCTTGGCATTCTCTCCATGAGCTTCAAGCACACCTGTGAACTACCTCTTGAAGCTCATTCCAGCTTGTACTAAATGGCGGCGCGGTGTTTGTACTATCTACTTTTGTTTAGTGTTCCCAACAAGAAAACAGTGTGATAAATGTGCGACTTATTACAAAAGCCAAAAGCAGTGAAGTTGTCACGTTGTGTAAATGGCAAATAAAAAGAGAATACAACAAATCCTTTTCAACTTATATTCAATTGAATAGACTGCAAAGACAAGATATTTCATGTTCACACTGAGAAACTTTGTTATTTTTTGCAAATATTAGCTCATTTGGAATTTGATGCCTGCCTCATGTTTAAAAAAAGCTGGCACAAGTGGCAAAAAAAGAGTGAGAAAGTTGAGGAATGCTCGTCAAAGACTTATTTGGAACATCCCACAGGTGAACAGGCTAATTGGGAACAGGTGGGTGCCATGATTGGGTATAAAAGCAGCTTCCATGAAATGCTCAGTCATTCACCAACAAGGACGGGGGCGAGGGTCACCACTTTGTCAACAAATGCCTGAGCAAATTGTTGAAGAACAACATTTCTCAAGCGGCTACGCTTGAGAAATTACGCTCCGTAATATCATCAAAAGGTTCAGAGAATCTGAAGAAATCACTGCACGTAAGCCTTGGATCCCTCAGGTGGTACTGCATCAAAAACCCACATCAGTGTGTAAAGGATATCACCACATGGGCTCAGGAACACTTCGGAAAGCCACTGCCAGTAACTACAGTTGGTCGCTACATCTGTAAGTGCAAGTTAAAACTCTACTATGCAAAGCCAAAGCCATTTATCAACAACACCCAGAAACGCCGCCGGCTTCGCTGGGCCCGAGCTCATCCAGGATGGACTGATGCAAAGTGGAAAAGTGTTCTGTGGTCAGACGAGTCCACATTTCAAATTGTTTTTGGAAACTGTGAACGTCGTTGAACAACTTAAGCTGTACATCAAGCAAGAATGGGAACGAATTCCACTTCAAAAATGTGTCTCCTCACTTCCCAAACCTTTACTGAGTGTTGTTAAAAGGAAAGGCCATGTAACACAGTGGTAAAAATGCCTTTTTTGCAAAGTGTTGCTGCCATTAAATTCTAAGTTCATGATTATTTGCAAAACATAAAAAAGTTTACCAGTTCCAACGTGAAATATCTTGTCTTTGCAGTCTATTCAATTGAATATAAGTTGAAAAGGATTTGTTGTATTCTCTTTTTATTTACCATTTACACAACGTGACAACTTCACCGCTTTTGGCTTTTTGTAAATACAAATAATACCTCAGCTTGGTTTTCTGCTCCCACGGTGCGTGCCAGCATCCCGCAGACCTCGGCGACTCGCCGTCTCTGCAGCAACCCGGCGTCCCCGTACCCCTCCGTGCGTGCCAGCGTGAAGCCAAACAGGTGACACAGCGACTGGGCGACTTCCGTCCCCGAGGCGGCGCCAGCCTCGCCCACAGAACACACGCACTCAAACAGCTGCGACAGGTGGGCGGCTTCAAACGGCGTGCAAGCGTCACCCGGCGAGCAAAACACGCATCGCGTCAGGCGGAGCAGCTCGCCGTCGTACGGTTGTTGCACGCTCGCCGTAGTTGGGTGCGTCTCCAGCAAGTGGAGGAAGGCGGCGAAGAACTCGTGCCCCTGCGCCTCGGGGAAACCCCGCAGCTCCACCTGCTGCCTCAGCATCACCATGGCGAGCGTCCTCAGACGGATGTTGCCGTTGGCCAAAATGGAGCAGGCGGTCTCCCAGGTGACGCGGAGGTCGCCCGGGGAGACGACTCCCTTCACGGCGTCTGTCAGCACGCCCAGCGTGGCGGCGGCCAGCGTCTCTAAGGCCGACGGCGAGGCCAGTAAAAGAGGCGAAGGGGTGAGGTAGGCGCACGGCGATGACACGGCGAAGGCGTCGAGCGCCGCCGGCCACCGGCTGGGCGTGCGAGTCCCAGCGAGCGAGGCCACGTGTGCGCACAGGATGGCGCCGAGTTCCCGCGCCAGGAGAACGAGGTCCTGTGCCAGGCGGCTGAAGATGAACGGAGCCCGGACCCTCAGAGTGTGCATGAGCGAGCGCAGCACGGCGCCGACGCGGCTGTGGATCACGTCGCAGTCGGGGGCCGCCGCCACGCGCAGCAGACGCACCATCACCCATTTGCTGAAGTCTGTGGACACAAAGTGTGGACCATTAAAGTCACGTCTCAACGTGGGAGGGGTCCTCCTACCCGTGCAGCTCCGGGTGGCGTGCGGGTACTCTGCAGGCGGGCAGGCGGGGTTGGCGAACATGAGCGAGGATGATTTGATGATGTGCTGCACAAAGTCCAGCAGCATGACACAGGCGGGCTCTGACGACGACTTCTTGTTCAGCCCGAGTGACACTGATAAAGGAAGCAGATGACAAACAAAATCAATTGTCTTGCAAAGCAGAGCGCTCCCGTCATAATACACAATCTTTGACTATAAAAATATATATATATATAATATATATATATATATTATATAATTATATATATTAATTAATTGTATATATTATATATATAATTAATTATAATAATTATATATATTAATTAATTATATATAATATATATATATAATTATATATATATATAAAATATATATATATATATAGAATATATATATTAATTAATTATATATATTATATAATTATATATATTATATAATTATATATTATATATATATATATATATATATATATATATATATATATATATATATATATATATATATATATATATATATATATATATATATATATATATATATATATATAATATAATAACCCTTGTTTTTTCTCTTTTAATGTATGACTAGGGTTGGTTGTGCACAAATAATTGGAAAAGCTGATATATAGCATACAACAAATGGAATTGTGGCTTTTTTTTATATATATACACACCTTTATTTATAAAGTTAAACATTTACAAACAAACCTATGAACAAGGACAATAAAACAAGTACAAAAACAGTACAAAACAGCGCCAGGGGGTTGTTAATTCAATAAAGTAACTGGATGAGTCAATTCCCGAAGGAATTGCGTGTGAATGCTCCAAGTTGAACTGAAATCCAGGATTTTTTTTTTAGAATTGTTGAAGTAGAGCACACAATTCCCAAACAGGCTGAATATTTTCACCACAAAATATTTTGACCACCAATTTGCTGCAGTTCAGCTAAATGTGTTGCTTTTCTGACATGGACTTGTTTCTTCAGCATTGTCCACACCTTTAAGTCAGGACTTTGGGAAGGCCATTCTAAAACCTTCATTCTAGCCTGATTTAGCCATTCCTTGACCACTTTTGAGGTGTGTTTGGGGTCATTGTCCTGTTGGAACACCCAACAAGACCCAAACTCCGGGCTGATGATTTTAGCTTGTCCTGAACAATTTGGAGCTAATCCTCCTTTTTCATTGTCCCTTTTAAAGCAGCACTTCCATTGTGGGAATTTTTTCAGTTCAACAAACAACTTTGGGTTTTTTTGTCCTGATTAAGAGGAATTATTTGACAGTTGGAGTGGGTTGAAAAGTAGTCACCAGAAAAAAGGGTGGAAATAGGGCTTTGCAAAAAATGGAATTCTGGAAAATCCTGGAATTGTTTTGAACTTGGAAAAAGGATAGTTTGAATGTCCAGGATGAGTGGAATGTGTTGAAGGTGGAATGGTTGGAACAGGTTGAAAAATGTGGAAATTGTGCAACTTGGAAAAATGTCGCATTCATTTTGAATGGGGAAAAATGTCCCTGAAACCTGGGAATTCTTGGAAATCCGGTAATTTTTTAAAAATTGTTGAAGGAGAGCACACCATTTTGAAAAATGTGGGAAATTGTGCAACTTGGAAAAATGTCCCATTCATTTTGAATGGGGAAAATGTCCCTGAAAACTGGGAATTTTTGGAAATCCGGGAATTTTTTAAAAATTGTTGGAGAGCACACCATTTTGAAAAATGTGGAAATTGTGCAACTTGGAAAAATATCCTATTCATTTTGAATGGGGAAAAATGTCCCTGAAAACTGGGAATTCTTGGAAATCCGGGAATTTTTTTTAAATTGTTGAAGGAGAGCACACAATTTTGAAAAATGTGGAAATTGTGCAACTTGGAAAAATTTCGCATTCATTTTGAATGGGGAAAAATGTCCCTGAAAACTGGGAATTTTTGGAAATCCGGGAATTTTTTTTAATTGTTGAAGAAGAGCACACCATTTTGAAAATGTTGAATATTTTGGAATTGGAACGGTTTGAATCGGATGAAAAATTGTGGAACTTTGAAAAATGTCCCATTGATTTCAATGGGACATTTCATGAAAATGTGTGAATTTTGGGAAAAGCAGGTTTTTTTTAGAAAATGTTAAAAGACTTGAATTTGGAGCTAATCCTCCTTTTTCATTGTCCCATTTAAAGCAGCAGTTCCATTGTGGGAATTTTTCCAGTTCAACAAACAACTTTGTTTTTTTTGTCCTGATTAAGAGGAATTATTTGACGGTTGAAGTGGGTTGAAAAGTAGTCGCCAGAAAAAAGGGTGGGAATAGGGCTTTGCAAAAAATGGAATTCTGGAAAATCCTGGAATTTTTTTGAACTTGGAAAAAGGATAGTTTGAATGTCCAGGATGAGTGGAATGTGTTGAAGGTGGAATGGTTGGAACGGGTTGAAAAATGTGGAAATTGTGCAACTTGGAAAAATGTCGCATTCATTTTGAATGGGGAAAAATGTCCCTGAAAACTGGGAATTCTTGGAAATCCGGTAATTTTTTAAAAATTGGTGAAGGAGAGCACACCATTTTGAAAATGTTGAATATTTTGGAGTTGGAACGGTTTGAATCGAATGAAAAATTGTGGAACTTTGAAAAATGTCCCATTGATTTCAAATGGGACATTTCATGAAAATGTGTGAATTTTGGGAAAAGCAGGATTTTTTTTTTAGAAAACGTTAAAATTTGGATTTTTGAATTTGGAGCTAATCCTCCTTTTTCATTGTCCCATTTAAAGCAGCAGTTCCATTGGCAGCAAAACAGGCCGAGAGTATAATACTACTAGGGGTGTGGGAAAAAATCGATTCGAATTCAAATCGCCATTCTCACGTTGTGCGATTCAGTATCGATTCTCATTTTTCAAAAATCGATTTTCTTTTTTATTATTATTATTATTTTATTTTTTTTAAAATATTTTTATTAATCAATCCAACAAAACAATACACAACAATACCATAACAATGCAATCCAATTCCAAAAGCAAACACTCAGAAGTGCAATAAACAGCAATTGAGAGGAGACACAAACACCACACACAACAATTGAGAGGAGACACAAACACCACACAGAACAAACCAAAAGTAGTGAAACAAAAATGAATATTATCAACATCAGTATCAATATTAGTTACAATTTCAACATAGCAGTGATTAAAAATCCCTCATTGACATTATCATTAGACATTTATAAAAAAAAAGAACAATAGTGTCACAGTGGCTTACACTTGCATCGCATCTCATAAGCTTGACAACACACTGTGTCCAATATTTTCACAAAGATAAAATAAGTCATATTTTTGCTTCATTTAATAGTTCAAACAAATGTACATTATTGCAATCAGTTGATAAAACATTGTCCTTTACAATTATAAAAGCTTTACTACTTTGCTTGCATGTCAGCAGACTGCTGAAATCTATGTATTGAATCAATAGAGAATCCTTTTGAATCGGGAAAATATCGTTTTTGAATCGAGAAAAATCGATTTATAATCGAATCGTGACCCCAAGAATCGATATTGAATCGAATCGTGGGACACCCAAAGATTCACAGCCCTAAATACTACCACCACCATGCTTGACGGTAGGCACGGTGTTCCTGGGATTAAAGGCCTCACCTTTTCTCCTCCAAACATATTGCTGGGTATTGTGGCCGATTTGTGTTTCATCTGACATCACATGGACAAAGGTAACACTTTCTGGAGGAAAGTTATGTTACCAAATATTAACATTGCCGTATGTATACTTTTGACCCAGCACATTTGCTCACATTTTCAGTAGACCCATAATAAATCGCTCTATCGCAAAAAAATTAGATTTAAATTTAGGAAACTCAAGACAGCCATGACGTTATGTTCTTTACAAGTGTATGTAAATATATATATATATATATATATATATAGTAATGTGTACAGTTATAGGCTGTAATTGTGGCTTATTGACATACAGAAATAACTAGTGTGACCAAAAACATTTGATGACGTCATAATTAGGCGCCGAGGACGCAAAACGACTTGGTAGACTTAACAATGCCCACTAAATAGATAAATACTCACCTGGTGGTGACAATTTTGATAACGTATATATGAATACAATATATATATAAATATAAAGACGCGTTATGGGAGAGTTTATTCCGACTCACCGGCATCCACGTCGGTCAGGATGCGGTCGATAAACTGACACAGAATCTCCCGCGCTTTCTGTACAGCCTGCTCGTATTCCCGCGCACTGGCACTGAAACAACACATTTAATATTTAATATACACTTTAATTAATCATGTCTCGCCACGTGTCGCTCTTCCAGAAACACGTGTTTACGTTGAGCTAGCATAGCCGTCTTAGCCGCAGTTTACCTCGCAAGCTCCTGTAAAGCAGGAATCATCGCAGACATCTCCAGACCCTCCATGGTCGCAGAATAATCTTCTACGGATTCACATTGACGGCTTGGAAAGAGCACAGCCCGCACCTACTTTTTGTCAGAAAGTTTCGCTCCAAAGTGACGTTTCTGTTTTGGTAAGGAAGCCGACGAGGGTCAGAAAAGTACAGCAGCCGCGCATGCGCACTGGTATATTTGATGTATCTTTCTTTTTTTCTTTTTTTTTTTACTGTCCAGCTTCTCAGGAAAATCATATTGTTGATGTAGATACTTGTCTTGTTGCCTTATTTGTATTTGACTTTATTAAATGGATTTATATAAATTATTTGGTGCAGCCGGAGGGGATAGAAGGAGGGACAAACAAAGAGAGACGACAACAACAGCAGCAAACACAACAATAACAACAACAATAATAATAATAACAACAACAACAATAGAACAACATCCGCAAATAGGATATGTAAAAATATGATGGTAAAAGCAGGCCCGGCCCTAACCAATCTGGCGCCCTCGGCAAGATTTTAATATATGAAATACAATATTTTTTACATACATAAACACAAAATAAAACGTGTCAACAAGTTGCATAAAATAAATTAAAAATACAATATAAATAAGGCACTGCACAAAACAAGATATCAAACCAGTATGACTTTAACAACTATATTCCAAAAAAAGGGGATCCTACAGAGTTCTCTATTTGTGCTTTTTAATATTGCATTAACTAGAATGACTTACAAATGACTGTACACCAGGGAGTATTGTAATTACCTAACGTTACATTATTATTTTCCATAACAATTTAGCCCCCTCCACAATATTAACCCGACGTTAAAACAGAACTAGCTATTTATTGATTAGCAATTGCCGAATCATGTAACATTAGCTTAATGCTAAAAAGCCAGGTTACTATCACATTCTGTAACAGACAAATAATTTCATGTAGGCTAACGTTACCTCCCTGCTACCTCTGTCTTTTTCTCGTTTCTCCTCTTCTTTTCTCTTTTTTCTTCCCTGGGCACCTGACAGTTTTGGCCGTTTTGACATCTTGTGTTGATTTTTTTATGTGGTGACGTCCAATCGGCCGATTAATGCTTCAAAATGTAATATCGGAAATGATCGTGCCGGGGGGGGGGGGGGGGCGTAATGTTGTAACAAATAATATTGCTATTAAATAGGCTTTACTTTGCATTTTAATTAACGTGGGATTATTTTATGTTTTTAGAAACAATAGTACCAACTTTTTTTTTTTTTTTTTTTCCTCCAACATTTGTGGCACTGGCGTGGCGCCCCCTGATGGACGGCGCCCTTAGCATTTGCCTATACGGCCTATGCCACGGGCCGGCCCTGGGTAAAAGTGATAGCAAAGAAGCAGTTAGTGAAATAAATAATAATACAGAAATGACAATGAACATTATTACACTACAGCAATACAAATACCAATAGAAATAGCACTGTTGATAATGAATAATAACAATAATTACCTCTTTTATCAACAATACAATTGTTCAAATTAGAGATGTCCGATAATATCGGCCTGCCGATATTATCGGCCGATTAATGCTTTAAAATGTAATATCGGAAATGATCGGTATCGTTTTTTTTATTATCAGTATCGGTTTTTTATTTTGATTAAATCCACATAAAAAACACAATATACACTTACAATTAGTGCACCAACCCAAAAAACCTCCCTCCCCCATTTACGCTCATTCACACAAAAGGGTTGTTTCTTTCTGTTATTAATATTCTGCTTCCTACATTATATATCAATATATATCAATACAGTCTGCAAGGGATACAGTCCGTAAGCACACATGATTGTGCGTGCTGCTGCTCCACTAATAGTACTAACCTTTAACACTTAATTTTACTCATTTTCATTCATTACTAGTTTCTATGTAACTGTTTTTATATTGTTTTACTTTCTTTTTTATTCAAGAAAATGTTTTTAATTTATTTATCTTATTTTATTTTATGAATTAAAAAAAAAAGGACTTTATCTTCACCATACCTGGTTGTCCAAATTAGGCATAATAATGTGTTAATTCCACGACTGTATATATCGGTATCGGTTGATATCGTTATCGGTAATTAAAGAGTTGGACAATATCGAAATATCGGATATCGGCAAAAAGCCATTATCGGACATCCCTAGTTCAAATGCAACAATACAATATATGTAATGACAACTTGAAATACAAAATAAAGCAGATGAATGGAGGGGAAGAAAGAGAAGCCATTTATATTAACCTTGTAGATTGTTATAGTAACAATAGGTTGACCTTTGTATCATTATGTATCATTTATAATCAAGGCAACTTCATTTATAGAGCACAATTCGTACGGAAGGCAATTTGAGTTGCTATACAGACAAGTACTGTACAAGAAGGCAAAATAAAAAAATCATAAAAGTAATCATAATTCATACCATACCGTACCAACTTTATTTATAAAGCCCTTTAAAAACAACCAAAGTTGAAGAACAAAGGTCTGTACACCACAAAATAAACACTATAAACTATAAAGACACTCTGCAACCTTGTGGACAGCCTTCCCAGAAGAGTTGAAGCTGTAATAGCTGCAAAAGGTCATATTGAACCCTATGGGTTAGTAATGGGATGACACTTCAACTTCATATGTGAGTCAAGGCAGGTGGCCAAATACTTTTGGCACTATAGTGTGTATGTTGTATTTTAAAAACAATATGTAAATACTGTATAATCATCAACACACAATGGAGAACTGACAGTTATAATAATTTATTAGTTTTATCTGACGCCATGTTTACACTGAAGGACATAAAGATTGTACCTAAAGGGACGTGGGGGAAATTAATTTTTTTATAATTAATTTTTTATTTTTTTTAGACATGTATCTCGTGCACACGAGAAACTTTTTATAAAGTTATAAAAAAAATATATATAATTTTTTTTTTTTAGACATGTATTTCGTGCGTAAGAGAAACTTTCTCATGTGCACGAGATACATGTCTAAAAAAAAAAAAAAAAAAAAAAAAATTTTTAGTTTTTATAACTTTATAAAAACTTTCTTGTGCACGTGAGAAACTTTTTTTGAAGTTATAAAAAAAAAGAAAAGAAAAGTTTAGATTTTTTTTTTTTTTTAGACAAACTTTCTCGTGCGCAGATACATGTCTAAAAAAAAAAAATTTTTTTTTTTATAACTAAAAAGTTTCTCGTGCGCACGAGAAACTATCTCGTGCACACGAGAAGCTATCTGGTGCACACGAGAAACTTTCTTCTTTTTATAAAGTTATAAAAAAATATATATATATATATAATTTTTTTTTTTTACACACGTATCTCGTGCGCAAGAGAAACTTTCTCGTGCGCACTAGATACATGTCTAAAAAAAAAAAATGTAAAAAATATTTTTTTTAATTTTTTTTTATAACTTTATAAAAACTTTCTTGTGCGCGCGAGAAACTTTTTTTAAAGTTATAAAAAAAAAAAAAAGAACATTTCAGAATTTTTTTTTTTTAGACAAACTTTCTCGTGCGCAGATACATGTCCAAAAAAAAAAAAAAAATGTTTTTTTTATAACATTGTAAAAAGTTTCTTGTGCGCGGGAGAAACTTTCTCGTGCGCAGATACATGTCTAAAAAAAAAAAGTTTTTATTTTTTTTATAACTTTATAAAAAGTTTCTTTTGCGCACGAGAAACTATCTAGTGCACACGAGAAACTTTCTTCTTTTTATAAAGTTATAAAAAAAAAAAATAATATAATTTTTTTTTTTTTAGACATGTATCTCGTGCGCAAGAGAAACTTTCTCATGCGCACGAGATACATGTCTGAAAAAAAAAATGTAAAAAATATTTTTAATTTTTTTTAATTTTTATAACTTTATAAAAACGTTCTTGTGCGCGCGAGAAACTTTTTTTAAAGTTACAAAAAAAAATAAAAGAACATTTTAGAATTTTTTTTTTTAGACAAACTTTCTCGTGCGCAGATACATGTCTAAAAAAAAAAAAAAAATGTTTTTTTTTTATAACTTTGTAAAAAGTTTCTTGTGCGCGCGAGAAACTTTCTCGTGCGCAGATACATGTCTAAAAAAAAAATATTTAAAAAAAATAAAACATTTTTTTTTATAACTTTATAAAAAGTTTCTTTTGCGCACGAGAAACTATGTAGTGCACACGAGAAACTATCTCGTGCACACGAGAAACGTTCTTCTTTTTATAAAGTTATAAAAAAAAAAAAATAATATAATTTTTTTTTTTTTAGACATGTATCTCGTGCGCAAGAGAAACTTTCTCATGCGCACGAGATACATGTCTAAAAAAAAAAAATGTAAAAAATATATATTTTTTTTTAAATTTTTTTTATAACTTTATAAAAACTTTCTTGTGCGCGCTAGAAACTTTTTTTAAAGTTATAAAAAAAAAAAAAGAACATTTTAGGATGTTTTTTTTTTACACAAACTTTCTCGTGCGCACATATGTCTAAAAAAAAAAAATTTTTTTTTTTATAACTTTGTAAAAAGTTTCTTGTGCGAGCGAGAAACTTTCTCGTGCGCAGATACATGTCTAAAAAAAAAATATTTAAAAAAAATAAAACATTTTTTTTTATAACTTTATAAAAAGTTTCTTTTGCGCACGAGAAACTATGTAGTGCACACGAGAAACTATCTCGTGCACACGAGAAACGTTCTTCTTTTTATAAAGTTATAAAAAAAAAAAAATAATATAATTTTTTTTTTTTTAGACATGTATCTCGTGCGCAAGAGAAACTTTCTCATGCGCACGAGATACATGTCTAAAAAAAAAAAATGTAAAAAATATATATTTTTTTTTTAATTTTTTTTATAACTTTATAAAAACTTTCTTGTGCGCGCTAGAAACTTTTTTTAAAGTTATAAAAAAAAAAAAAGAACATTTTAGGATGTTTTTTTTTTACACAAACTTTCTCGTGCGCACATATGTCTAAAAAAAAAAAATTTTTTTTTTTATAACTTTGTAAAAAGTTTCTTGTGCGAGCGAGAAACTTTCTCGTGCGCAGATACATGTCTAAAAAAAAAATATTTAAAAAAAATAAAACATTTTTTTTTATAACTTTATAAAAAGTTTCTTTTGCGCACGAGAAACTATGTAGTGCACACGAGAAACTATCTCGTGCACACGAGAAACGTTCTTCTTTTTATAAAGTTATAAAAAAAAAATAATAATATAATTTTTTTTTTTTTAGACATGTATCTCGTGCGCAAGAGAAACTTTCTCATGCGCACGAGATACATGTCTAAAAAAAAAAAATGTAAAAAATAATTTTTATTTTTTATTTTTTTTTTATAACTTTATAAAAACTTTCTTGTGCGCGCTAGAAACTTTTTTTAAAGTTATAAAAAAAAAAAAGAACATTTTAGGATGTTTTTTTTTTACACAAACTTTCTCGTGCGCACATATGTCAAAAAAAAAAAAATTTTTTTTTTTTATAACTTTGTAAAAAGTTTCTTGTGCGCGCGAGAAACTTTCTCGTGCGCAGATACATGTCTAAAGAAAAAATATATATATAAAAAAAAAAAAGTTTTTTATTTTTTTATAGCTTTATAAAACGTTTCTTGTGCGCGCGAGAAAGTTTCTCGTGCGCAGATACATGTCTAAAAAATTATTTTTTTTTTAAATTAAATTTTTTTAAATTTTTTTTATAACTTTATAAAAAGTTTCTTTTTATAGATACATGTCTAACAAAAATTAAAAAATTAAAAAAATATATAAAACATTTTTTCCCCCCATGTCCCTTTAGGGGCTCCGTAAGATTGAGCAGCAAATGAAGGATTTACAGTTTTGCAAAAGTTTAGAAGTCTGCGTTCGTCTTGTCTACTGCTGACAATGAAATCAAAGTGAGAGAAACTCCAAGCAGTGATAAAATCACAGGATTGTTACATGATTGTAAAAATGATGTTTTTCAAGCGACTATCAAAGAAAATGAAAGAAGTGACAAATGGAGATGTGTTTTTTAGTGGTGGGCCTTCTTTAAGCCATGACCCATGAGGCAGGCGAACAACGTCAGCACCATCTTGGGGTTGACCTCCACCAAGTCGTCGGGAAGCGCGTAGACGCGAACTCCCATCTTGCGAGCCAATGAGATCGCGTATCTGGAATGAGACGAGAAGAAGATGATGATGATGATGTTAGTCAATGTGTGCCAGCCGCAGCTTTTACTTGGCATTGTTGACTTTGTCTGCAGTCCTCAGCACGCCTCGCTCCGGTCTCTTCACCATGTCCCACCTGACGGTGCCAGGTACCATGGCGTCCATCAGATCCAACACCGGCAGGCTGGTGCTGATGTCCAGGTCCTGCCAGGCACACAATGGCCTCTTTTAACACCCTCACACACACACACACACACACACACACACACATATTCTTGTATTTGTTACCTTCTTGAGACCTCCAAAAATGCCTACCTCTTTAGGACCAGCCTTTCTAGATATATAAAGAAGTGTATTTACAACATTAATAATATATACATACTATGCACATGTAAAAAAGCTTGTTGTGAAAAATGAGTTGGAATTTCACAAGAAAAAGGTCACAATTTCACAAGAAAAACTTAGAATGTTGGCAGTATTATAATAAAAGTCGTCATTTTACTCAACGCAAGTCAAAATTTTACAAGAAAAACTGAACATTTGTGCAATATTATGATAAAAGTTGGAATTTTACTCAATAACAGTCGCAATTTTACAAGAAAAAGCTTAACATTTTGGCAGTTTTATGAAAAGAGTCGTCGTTTTACTCGACAAAAGTCACAATTTTATAAGAAAACTTTTAAAATGTTGGCAGTGTTTTAATAATAATTGCAATTTCACTTGGCAAAATTATGACAAAAGTCGTTATTTTACTCCAAAAATGTCACTATTTTACACGGATACAATATCACAATATTGTGACAAAAGTCAGAATTTTATATGACAAATGTCGCCATTTTGCATTAAAAAGTAATCATTTTACATTAAAAAAAGTAGTAATTTCACAAGAAAATATTGCAATATAACAGAAACAGAAAGAATATGAGAAATTCCCAACTTTATAAGAAAAAAGTCGACACTTTGTGACAAAAAGGCTGCTTTTAGTTCATTTATTTTTTGTTTGTAATTGGTTTTTAATCTTCATTATTTAATTAAAGTTATTACAGTATGTCTCTATATACATATTTATTTATTTTTTTTAAATACATTTTGGCCAGAGGGGGAGCACTTTAAATGTTTACACACACTTGTTATTTCATATGTTGACCGGAGGGGGGAGCACTTTTAAAAGCGACACACAGTCAATGTGAAAAAAATCCCTCCTTTTTGGGACCACTCTCATTTTGATAGATTTCACCACCAGGGGGTGCAAATAAGATATCTATTTTTTGTTTTTTTGTAATGTGCTTAAGGCCGATGACAAAGGAGTCAGGGACCACAGATGGCCCCTGTGCCGCACTTTGGGCAACCCAGCTGTAGAAGCTAACTGTTAATAGCCACTATAGTCTTAGTAGTGTAGTGTATTTGTTCATCCTATGCTCACATACGGCTTGTCTTACGTCAGCACAGGAAGTCGTAAAATCAGCCGTTCACCTGGCGGGTTTTTCCGGGGATGAATAGGGAAGTCCTTCTTTAGCTTGTTTGATCATATATTGCTGCCTTTGTACCTGTCAATGTTTACTTTTGTATGCACTTTAAATCAACAAAAAATCCTGACTTTGGAGCAATGTTCACGGACTCTAGTATTTGCCTCTCTATTAGATACAATGTTATTGGGACCATGATTTATGTCAGGGGTCACCAACCTTTTTGAAAGCAAGAGCTACTTCTTGGGTAGTGATTAATGCGAAGGGCTACCAGTTTGATACGCACTTAAATAAATTGCCAGAAATAGCCAATTTGCTCAATTTACCTTTAACTCTATGTTATTATTAATAATTAATGATATTTACACTTAATTGAACGGTTTAAAAGAGGAGAAAACACCAAAAAAATTACAATTAAATTTTGAAACATAGTTTATCTTTAATTTCGACTCTTTAAAATTCAAAATTCTACAGAAAAAAAGAAGAGAAAAACTAGCTAATTCGAATCTTTTTGAAAAAATTAAAAAAATAATTTATGGAACATCATTAGTAATTTTTCCTGATTAAGATTAATTTTAGAATTTGGATGACATGTTTTAAATAGGTTAAAAAATCTGCACTTTGTTAGAATATATAACAAATTGGACCAAGCTATATTTCTAACAAAGACAAATCATTATTTCTTCTAGATTTTCCAGAACTAAAATTTTAAAAGAAATTCAAAAGACTTTGAAATAAGATTTAAATTTGATTCTACAGATTTTCTAGATTTGCCAGAATAATTTTTTAAAATTTTAATCATAATAAGCTTGAAGAAATATTTCACAAATATTCTTCGTCGAAAAAACAGAAGCTAAAATGAAGAATTAAATTAAAATGTATTTATTATTCTTTACAATAAAAAAAATTAATTTACTTGAACATTGATTTAAATTGTCAGGAAAGAAGAGGAAGGAATTTAAAAGGTAAAAAGGTATATGTGTTTAAAAATCCTAAAATCATTTTCAAGGTTGTATTTTTTCTCTAAAATTGTCTTTCTAAAAGTTATAAGAAGCAAAGTAGAAAAATTCATGAATTTATTTAAACAAGTGAAGACCAAGTCTTTAAAATATTTTCTTGGATTTTCAAATTCTATTTGAGTTTTGTCTCTCTTAGAATTAAAAATGTCGGGCAAAGCGAGACCAGCTTGCTAGTAAATAAATACAATTTAAAAAATAGAGGCAGCTCACTGGTAAGTGCTGCTATTTGAGCTATTTTTAGAACAGGCCAGCGGGCTACTCATCTGGTCCTTACGGGCTACCTGGTGCCCGCGGGCACCGCGTTGGTGACCCCTGATTTATGTCATCACTTGTTCACACCTCCTCATATGGAAGATACTTTTCCTTTTTCATGTCTCAAGAAGGGTACACATACAAGAACACACACACACACACACACGCACACACCTTGAAGCTGCTGACGTGTGTGTCCTTGCGTGCTTTAGTCAGTGTGCTGTTGACCCAGTTGAGGATGATCTGCTCTCCGACCTTCTCTCCATCCCCCAGGTGTGACAGCACCAGCATGGTGTACCTGACACATCATTTCAATGTTTACATTTCATTGGGCTGGAAAACACAAATATTTCAGGTCGTCAGACGCCTTGAAAAGCTGAAATACGCATGCCAGGCCACGAGGGGGAGAGGAGGGGGGCGGGGTTTGGGGTAACGGGGGGTGTATATTGTAGCGTCCCGGAAGAGTTAGTGCTGCAAGGGGTTCCGGGTATTTGTTGTGTTACGGTGCGGATGTTCTCCCGAAATGTGTTTGTCATTCTGGTTTGGTGTAGGGCTGCAACAACTAATCGATTAAATCGATTAAAATCGATTATTAAAATAGTTGCCGATGAATTTAGTCATCGATTCGTTGGATCTATGCTATGCGCAGAGTTGTTATTTTTTTTGTAATTAAAAAAAAAAATATATATATATATATATTTTTTTATTTTTTTTAATTAAACCTTTATTTATAAACTGCAATATGTACAAACAGCTGAGAAACAATAATCAAAATAAGTATGGTGCCAGTATGCTGTTTTTTTTCAATAAAATACTGGATAGGATAGAAATGTAGTTTGTCTCTTTTATCCGATTATTAATCGATTAATCGAAGTAATAATCGACAGATTAATTGATTATCAAATTAATCGTTAGTTGCAGCCCTAGTTTGGTGTGGGTTCACAGTGTGGCACATATTTGTAACAGTGTTAAACTTGTTTATACGGGCACCCTCAGTGTGACCTGTATGGCTGTTGACCAAGTATGCATTGCATTCACTTGTGTGTGTGAAAAGCCGTAGATATTATGTGACAGGGCCGGCACGCTGTTTGTATGGAGGAAAAGCGGACGTGACGACAGGTTGTAGAGGAGTTGTCCGGGTGGAAATCGGGAGAAATTCCGGAGAATGGTCGCCCCGGGAGATTTCCGGGAGGGACACTGAAATTCGGGAGTCTCCCGGGAAAATCGGGAGGGTTAGCAAGTATGGCTGTGATTAGGATGGCAGAAGCGGGGATCGAACCTGGAACCCTCAAGTTGCTGGCACGGCCGCTTACTAGCCAAGCTTGTCAATGTTATTGATATTGTTATTGATCAACGACAATCAAATACAATGTTATGAATTACTGACCTATTCAAAGCTCCAGTTATCTGGTATCAAATGTTTCATTTAGAAAATTGGGGGCGAGAAAAGAGTGTTTTCTTTGACAAAAAAGGCACACAACATACAAAAAGATAAAAAAAATGACCAACATCTTAAAATACCAGTGGCATGGAAAAACAAGGTGACTTTATGTGTTTCCTGACTAAAATGTAAGTATAAGTCGAATATAGCACGGTTATTAATGCTAAAAATGCCTATAATGTGTTAGATGTAGCCTTAACCGAGTGTTTGTTTGCAACAATGTTTCTGCCTGACGATATCATTTCGCCCTGTTAATACGTCTTGTTACACAGTAGTTACCCTATCCTACCACCAGAGGGCGACACAGACCACGTTTAAAGCACTGTCTAAATCCATCCATCCATCCATTTCCATTGTGTTTTTTATGTTGATTTAATAAAATAAAAATAAAAAATAAATAAATAAACGATACCGATAATAAAAAAAACGAAACCGACAATTTCCGATATTACATTTTAAAGCATTTATCGGCCGATAATATCGGCCTGTCCAAATAAAAGAAGGAGGCGTGCAATCTTTCGTCAGAGCGTGCTGGAGACTGTACAAGAGTACAGACCAGACGATGCTCCTCAAATTGAGACAAATTTAATTCTGTCTCTGTATGATTCATTGCTTCTTGTCTTGTTTAATAGATGTCATCAGTGTTTGAACCTGACAACCAGCATTCGGCATCCAGAGTAACCTACTCCATCACACACTTTCCCCTTCATGAGAGTGTGAGCGTGTCCTCCTCACCTCCTCATGAGCTGCCAGACCAGTGCCAAGATGTGCATGGGACTCCCCTCGTTCAAGTTCTCCCCGCCGACGCCCACCAGGGAGAAGCGAGCCACGTTCCTGCCCAGACTGACGGCGTAGTTGCAGTTCTCCAGCTTCAACACAACAAAGACGACTGGTCGGCCATGTTGCTATGGTTACACACCACTGCTTGTCGCCCGTCAAGTCACCTTCTTCATGTTGGCGCCCAGGACGGGGTAGGGCGGCCGGTTGACCTTCTTCCAGTCGACGGGGACCTTGACCTTCTCGTAGAGCTGCATGATGACCAGGCCGTCACACAGGTCGCTGTGTGGAACACACCACAACATCCTGATGCTCCACTACACACACCACAACATCCTGATGCTCCACTACACACACCACAACATCCTGATGCTCCACTACACACACCACAACATCCTGATGCTCCACTACACACACCACAACATCCTGATGCTCCACTACACACACCACAACATCCTGATATGTCTACATAAACATGTCAAAATAAAATTCCACCTAACAACCAAATAATGAATCAAAAACTGTACTATACTCTGTTTGAAAAGTACCGCTTCCCCATATCAGGGCCGGCCCGTGGCATAGGCCGTATAGGCAAATGCTAAGGGCGCCGTCCATCAGGGGGCGCCACGCCAGTGCCACAAATGTTGGAGGAAAAAAAAAAAAAAAAAAAATTGGTACTATTGTTTCTAAAAACATAAAATAATCCCACGTTAATTAAAATGCAAAGTAAAGCCTATTTAATAGAAATATTATTTGTTACAACATTACGCCCCCCGCCCCCCCCCCCCCCCCCACCCTTCAAAAAATCAACACAAGATGTCAAAACAGCCAAAACTGTCAGGTGCCCAGGGAAGAAAAAAAGAGAAAAGAAGAGGAGAAACGAGAAAAAGACAGAGGTAGCAGGGAGGTAACGTTAGCCTACATGAAATTATTTGTCTGTTACAGAATGTGATAGTAACCTGGCTTTTTTTAGCATTAAGCTAATGTTACATGATTCGGCAATTGCTAATCAATAAATAGCTAGTTCTGTTTTAACGTCGGGTTAATATTGTGGAGGGGGCTAAATTGTTATGAAAAATAATAATGTAACGTTAGGTAATTACAGTACTCCCTGGTGTACAGTCATTTGTAAGTCATTCTAGTTAATGCAATATTAAAAAGCACAAATAGAGAACTCTGTAGGATCCCCTTTTTTAAAGTCATACTGGTTTGATATCTTGTTTTGTGCAGTGCCTTATTTATATTGTATTTTTAATTTATTTTATGCAACTTGTTGACACGTTTTATTTTGTGTTTATGTATGTAAAAAATATTGTATTTCATATATTCATTTTTTATTTTTTGTATTCATTTATTTATCCATATTTTTTTAAATCTTGTTAACTATTCTGATTGTTAATTTGCTTTCTTTAAGTAAAAAAAAAGGTCAAAGACAAAGCTATTCGGTTTCTTGTGAGTATATACACTTCACTGCCGATGTGGGGGGGCGCCACCTAAAATCTTGCCTAGGGCGCCAGATTGGTTAGGGCCGGGCCGGCCCCATATATATATATATATATATCTTTTTTACAGGCATGACGCCGCATCGTCACGTGGTGACATTGCTGGTTTTAGGAGCAGAGGAGCATGTTGGGCAGCGCACACACACAGAGTACTTACAAGCAGACACAGTGTGTAGACAGAAAAGGGAGAATGGATGCATTTTGGTGTAAAAAGTCAAGATAAAAGTGAAGTTATAACACTGAAACAGGAAGAGGTGCTTTAAGACATGGCTAGCTAGCTAGCGGCTAACGTCCATCCACAGTGTTTTAGCTACTTCTAAATCACTAATCCTGGTCTCCATGGCGACAAATAAAGTAAGTTTCTTACAAGTATCACTGGAGGACGAGGAACATCTAAACATGCTTCACTACACACCGTAGGAGGATACAATAGCTCACCGCCGTCACAATGTAAACAAATGCCAGCCTGACATCCACTGTAATGATACCAAGTACAAGAGCGTATCAAGTCGACGCTACTATGATTACATCGATATTTTTTATCGTCACCAAATCTTTTTTTAAATTCATTTTATGTTTATAAAGTCAGTAAATATGTGAGGACTCTGAATATGACCAATGTATGATCCTGTAACTACTTGGTATCGGATCAATACATAAATGTGTGGTATCATCCAAAACTAATAGAACATGTTAAAACAGAAAACAGTGCGACACTTACCCTTTACATCAGTATTTCTTAACCATATTATTATTGGTTTATTAGGTATTATATTTTATTGTACGATCCTGTAACTACTTGGTATCGGATTGATACCTAAATGTGTGGTATCATCCAAAACTAATGTAAAGTATCAAAGAAGAGAAGAATAAGTGATTATTACATTTGAACAGAAGTGTAGATAGAACATGTTCAAACAGAAAATAAGCAGATATTAACAGTATCGAAATACAAATACAAAATATTGGTATCGAGACAACCCTAGTGTGTTTGTGTATATATATATATATATATATATATATATATATATATATATATATATATATATATATATATATATATATATATATATATATATATATTGTTTGTATATATATATATATATATATATATATATATATATATATATTGTTTGTATATATATATATATATATATATATATATATTGTTTGTGTATATATATATATATATATATATATATATATATATATATATATATATATATATATATTGTTTGTATATATATATCGGTTATGCCAACTTTTCGGTTCAGGAATAATGTTCAAGAACCAATTAGGTTTGTAAATGGAGGTGCCGCTGTAGTAATAATAAATATGACCTCAAAAGGGACAAGCGGTAGAAAATGGATGGATGGACTTACTGGTACATGTGGTTGACGTATGGATTCACACCCAGAGAGTTGATCCAGTTACGGAAAGTCTTCTCTTCTCTGCTCTCCGCTGAAACATAAACAGGTGTTAGCACGTGCAGCTGAAGGTGAAACATAAACAGGTGTTAGCACGTGCAGCTAAAGGTGAAACATAAACAGGTGTTAGCACGTGCAGCTAAAGGTGAAACATAAACAGGTGTTAGCACGTGCAGCTGAAGGTGAAACATAAACAGGTGTTAGCACGTGCAGCTAAAGGTGAAACATAAACAGGTGTTAGCACGTGCAGCTAAAGGTGAAACATAAACAGGTGTTAGCACGTGCAGCTAAAGGTGAAACATAAACAGGTGTTAGCACGTGCAGCTAAAAGTGAAACATAAACAGGTGTTAGCACGTGCAGCTGAAGGTGAAACATAAACAGGTGTTAGCACGTGCAGCTAAAGGTGAAACATAAACAGGTGTTAGCACGTGCAGCTAAAGGTGAAACATAAACAGGTGTTAGCACGTGCAGCTGAAGGTGAAACATAAACAGGTGTTAGCACGTGCAGCTAAAGGTGAAACATAAACAGGTGTTAGCACGTGCAGCTAAAGGTGAAACATAAACAGGTGTTAGCACGTGCAGCTAAAGGTGAAACATAAACAGGTGTTAGCACGTGCAGCTAAAGGTGAAACATAAACAGGTGTTAGCACGTGCAGCTAAAGGCACTCACGTTCCAGATCTGCTGCCTCAGTGCCGTTGAGCTGCACCCGGTGCAGAGCAGGATGGGAGTTGAACAGGTGGGCCACAAAGGCCAGGTTGAGTTTGTTGTTGCCGGACGTGACGTCTTGAGGGCTCACAAACTGCCGGCAGTCCAGACGAGCCGCCTGGCGCAGCATCAGCTCGGCCCGCTGGTTCAAATCCCGCTCCTGCCACGCCCACCAGACCACAGCCCAGAAATTAGCATCAAGTTGCAACATCCGGCAACCCTAATTTCAACCCAGTTCAGGACTTAAAGGGACTAACATTTTTATAGCAGAGGAATAAAAACTGCGGAGCATTCTCCTCATGTAGAGGATCTTTGACTGGCATTTTTGGTTTTAAGGTCCTTAAAAACAGCAGAGTGCTGATGTCATATAGAGGATCTTTGACTAGTGTTTTTGTATTAGGTGCTTAAGAGTGCTGATGTCATATAGAGGATCTTTGACTAGTGCTTTTGTATTAGATCCTTTAAAACAGCAGAGTGCTAATGTCATATAGAGGATCTTTGACTAGTTCTTTTGTATTAGGTGCTTAAGAGTGTTAATGTCATATAGAGGATCTTTGACTAGTGCTTTTGTACTAGATCCTTAAAAACAGCAGAGTGTTAATGTCATATAGAGGATCTTTGACTAGTGTTTTTGTATTAGGTCCTTGAAAACAGCAGAGTGTTAATGTCATATAAAGGATCTTTGACTGGTGTTTTTGTATTAGGTCCTTGAAAACAGCAGAGTGTTAATGTCATATAAAGGATCTTTGACTGGTGTTTTTGTATTAGGTCCTTAAGAG
>NC_084733.1:93010280-93087780 GCF_033978785.1 Entelurus aequoreus
GAATGCACTCACAGTCATGGTGAAGGTGGTAAGCTTCTTTGTGTTGATGACCCTCTCATCGATGGTGTCAGGCTGAGACAGGTTGATCATTTTGCTGTCAGAGAGCAGGTGAGAAGGTCAGGCAGGTGCATGCAAGATATGATCTTTATGTGCATATATACACACACATATATATATATATATATATATATATATATATATATATATATATATATATATATATATATATATATATATATATATATATATATATATATATATATATCAAGGTTTCCCCCTGCCACACCTTGAAAATATGTTTTTTCTTTTACTTGAAAAGAAATGAAAGTAATATGATGTACTGTAACCTCCAGAAGAAATCACACAAAGTCCAACAATATTTTTAACTTTTATTGCCAATCATATAACAACTGGCCAAATTCCAACAGGCTGTACAACTCGTGCAAACACTTTCGTCTCTGATACACAACAACACTTCCTCATTCCGTGCCTATATATATATATATGCATATATATATATATATATATATATATATATATATATATATATATATATATATATATATATATATATATATATATATATATATATCCTATTATTCGGGTACATTAAACATATGTTCATTATTGCAATTTATCTACCTATTATTTTGTCTACATTATGAGGGACAAACTGTAAAAATTGATTATTAATCCAATTGTTCGTTTACTGTTAATATCTGCTTATTTTCTGTTTGAACATGTTCTATCTACACTTCTGTTCAAATGTAATAATCACTTATTCTTCTCTTCTTTGATACTTGACATTAGTTTTGGATGATACCACACATTTAGGTATGGATTCGATACCAAGTAGTTACGGGATCATACATTGGTCATATTCAAAGTCCTCATGTGTCCAGGGACGTATTTACTGACTTTATAAACATAATATCAATTAAAAAAAGATTTTGTGACAATAAAAAATATCGATGTAATCATAGTAGTATCGACTCGATACGCTCTTGTACTTGGTATCATTACAGTGGATGTCAGGTGTAGATCCACCCATGGCATTTGTTTACATTGTGACGGCGGTGAGCTATTGTATCCTCCTACGGTGTGTAGTGAAGCATGTTTAGACATTCCTCATCCTCCAGTGATAATGCTACTTGTAAGAAACTCACTTTATTTGTCGCCATGGAGACGAGGATTAGTGATTTAGAAGTAGCTAAAACACGGCAGACTAGTTAGCTGCATGTGTTAAAGCAGCTCTTCCTGAGGGTGTTTCAGTGTTATAACTTCACCTTTATCTTGACTTTTTACACCAAAATGCGTCCATTCTCCCTTTTCTGTCTACACACTGTGTCTGCTTGTAAGTACTCTGTGTGTGTGCGCTGCCCAACATGCTCCTCTGCTCCTAAAACCAGCAACGTGCCGTCATGCCCGTTAAAAAACGGGGAGGGGGACCGGTACTTTTTAGAGGCGGTATAGTACCGAATATGATTCATTAGTATGGCGATACTATATATATAATGTGTTTATATATATATATAATGTGTGTATATATATACATATATATAATGTGTGTAGATGTATATATAATGTGTGTATATATAATGTGTGTAGATGTATATATAATGTGTGTAGATGTATATATAATGTGTGTAGATGTATATATAATGTGTGTAGATGTATATATAATGTGTGTAGATGTATATATAATGTGTGTAGATGTATATATAATGTGTGTATATATAATGTGTGTATATATAATGTGTGTATATATAATGTGTGTAGGTGTATATATAATGTGTGTAGATGTATATATAATGTGTGTATATATAATGTGTGTATATATAATGTGTGTAGATGTATATATAATGTGTGTATATATAATGTGTATATATAATGTGTGTATATATAATGTGTGTATATATAATGTGTGTAGATGTATATATAATGTGTGTAGATGTATATATAATGTGTGTATATATAATGTGTGTAGATGTATATATAATGTGTGTAGATGTATATATGTGTGTATATATAATGTGTGTATATATAATGTGTGTATATATAATGTGTGTAGATGTATATATAATGTGTGTATATATAATGTGTGTAGATGTATATATAATGTGTGTATATATAATGTGTGTATATATAATGTGTGTATATATAATGTGTGTATATATAATGTGTGTATATATAATGTGTGTAGATGTATATATAATGTGTGTATATATAATGTGTGTAGATGTATATATAATGTGTGTATATATAATGTGTGTATATATAATGTGTGTAGATGCATATATAATGTGTGTAGATGTATATATGTGTGTATATATAATGTGTGTATATATAATGTGTGTATATATAATGTGTGTAGATGTATATATAATGTGTGTATATATAATGTGTGTGTATATAATGTGTGTATATATAATGTGTGTATATATAATGTGTGTAGATGTATATATAATGTGTGTATATATAATGTGTGTATATATAATGTGTGTATATATAATGTGTGTAGATGTATATATAATGTGTGTATATATAATGTGTGTAGATGTATATATAATGTGTGTATATATAATGTGTGTATATATAATGTGTGTATATATAATGTGTGTAGATGTATATATAATGTGTGTATATATAATGTGTGTATATATAATGTGTATATATATAATGTGTGTATATGTATATATAATGTGTGTATATATAATGTGTATATATATAATGTGTGTATATATAATGTGTGTATATATAATGTATATATATATATAATGTGTGTAGATGTATATATAATGTGTGTATATATAATGTGTGTATATATAATGTGTGTATATATAATGTGTGTATATATAATGTGTGTGTATATAAAGTGTGTAGAGTGTCTCACCACAGCAAGATGCCATCACGGACGGAGGTGAAGAGGCTTTCATCATCAGGGTTCATGGGCAACAGATGGCGGCAGTCAGGATCTTTGGCCAACGCTTTATTGATCCAATTGACAAACGCCACCTTCTCCTCATCTACACACACACACACACACACACACACACACACACACACACACACACACACACACACACACACACACACACACACACACACACACACACACACACACACACACACACACACACACACACACACACACACAAAGTCATGCACCTTCTAAAAGCAAACTCTGAACCCTAGACCCTGAGAAGGCCATTCTAAAACCTTCATTCTAGCCTGATTTAGCCATTCCTTTACCACTTTTGAGGTGTGTTTGTGGTCATTGTCCTGTTGGAACACCCAACTGCGCCCAACCTCCGGGCTGAGGATTTTAGCTTGTCCTCAAGAATGTGGAGCTAATCCTCCTTTTTCATTGTCCCATTTAAAGCAGCAGTTCCATTGGCAGCAAAACAGGCCCAGAGCATAATACTACCACCACCATGCTTGACGGTAGGAATGGTGTTCCTGGGATTAAAGGCCTCACCTTTTCTCCTCCAAACATATTGCTGGGTGTTGTGGCCAATTTGCGTTTCATCTGACATCACATGGACAAACATAAGACCTTCTGGAGGAAAGTTATGTGGTCAGATGCAACAAAAATTGAGCTTCAATTTAGCCTTTAATCCCAGGAACACCATAACTACTGTCAAGCATGGTGGTGGTAGTATTATGCTCTGGGCCTGCTTTGCTGCCAATGGAACAGGACAATGACCCCAAACACACCTCAAAAGTGGTCAAGGAATGGCTAAATCAGGCTAGAATGAAGGTTTTAGAATGGCATTCCCAAAGTCCTGACTTAAAGGTGTGGACAATGCTGAAGAAACAAGTCCATGTCAGAAAAGCAACACATTTAGCTGAACTGCACCAATTTAGTGGTCAAGCAGAAGCTTGTGGATGGCTACCAAAAGCGCCTTATTGCAGTGAAACTTGCCAAAGGACAATGGGAGACCTGGCTTTCTGCTCTCCCTGACCACCTGAGGGCACCACAGACTGTGAATGCTTTTTTAAAAAAAGCCTTTTTTACCAAAAGCGCCTTATTGCAGGTAAACTTGCCAAAGGACAATGGGAGACCGGGCTTTCTGCTCTCCCTGACCACCTGAGGGCACCACAGACTGTGAATGCTTTTTTAAAAAAGCCTTTTTTTACCAAAAGCGCCTTATTGCAGTGAAACTTGCCAAGGGACAATGGGAGACCGGGCTTTCTGCTCTCCCTGACCACCTGAGGGCACCACAGACTGTGAATGCTTTTTTAAAAAAGCCTTTTTTTACCAAAAGCGCCTTATTGCAGGTAAACTTGCCAAGGGACATGTAAGCAAATATTAACATTGCTGTATGTATACTTTTGATTAGTCACATTTGCTCACATTTTCAGTACTCCGTGATATCACACACAAGTAGACGTGCTGCAGGACTACTTGTATCGCACATGATATCGCAGTTTTTGCATGCAATCACATAGTATCACATACTTTGGCAACGACCACCCTAAAAGGTAAGGCAGAGCTCCATAAAGCTGCTGACTAGTCATCACACTCCTTGTGGAGGTCCTAAAAACTACATCAGGAGGTTTCCTACAGCCACAGCTGTTGATGCTAACGAGCCTTCACCTGGTCCGAGCCCTGCTGGGTGTTTCCTGAAGTTGACTATGAATGTGTAGAGTAGTGAACAACCTCCTGGTCTCACTCTGACCTGGGGAAGTGGACTTAAAGGTGTGCACCTGAGTAAGAATGCTGGGTTCCCACGCTGGAGATCCCTGACATCCCTCCAAAAGAACGGATGCCATCTCTCCTGGTGACGGCCTTGCGGAAACTCTCGCTGAACTTCTTGCTCTTCAGGTCCTGGTAGATCTAAGCAGAGGACAGGAGGGTCAGTCAGGACGTTTAAAGATCTAAACAGAGGACAGGAGGGTCAGTCAGGACGTTTAAAGATCTAAGCAGAGGACAGGGGGGTCAGTCAGGACGTTTAAAGATCTAAACAGAGGACAGGAGGGTCAGTCAGGACGTTTAAAGATCTAAGCAGAGAACAAGAGGGTCAGTCAGGACGTTTAAAGATCTAAGCAGAGAACAAGAGGGTCAGTCAGGACGTTTAAAGATCTAAGCAGAGAACAAGAGGGTCAGTCAGGACGTTTAAAGATCTAAGCATAGAACAAGAGGGTCAGTCAGGACATTCAAAGATCCAAGCAGAGAACAGGAGGGTCAGTCAGGACATTCAAAGATCTAAGCAGAGAACAGGAGGGTCAGTCAGGACGTTTAAAGATCTAACCAAAGAACAAGAGGGTCAGTCAGGACGTTTAAAGATCTAAGCATAGAACAAGAGGGTCAGTCAGGATGTTTAAAGATCTAACCAAAGAACAAGAGGGTCAGTCAGGACGTTTAAAGATCTAAGCATAGAACAAGAGGGTCAGTCAGGATGTTTAAAGATCCAAGCAGAGAACAAGAGGGTCAGTCAAGACGTTTAAAGATCTAAGCGGAGGACAAGAGGGTCAGTCAGGACGTTTAAAGATCTAAACATAGAACAAGAGGGTCAGTCAGGACGTTTAAAGATCTAAACATAGAACAAGAGGGTCAGTCAGGATGTTTAAAAATCTGAACATAGAACAAGAGGGTCAGTCAGGATGTTTAAAGAGCAGCAAAGACGAGGTGAGCTCACAGAGACAAACTCTTCAAAGCTGATCCTCTCGTCCTTGTTGGTGTCGCCGGCCATGAAGGTCTCCATGATCTCCCGCACTTTATACCCCGGCAGGGAGAAGCTGGCCTCTCGGAAAAGCTCCTGGAGCTCAAAGTCGCTGACGTAGCCACTCTTGTCGATGTCTGCCAGCAAAGCCGAGGCAAGCAAACAGCAGTCAGTTTGCTGAGCAAACACAAACATGCTTACAGTAATATTTACCAATCAATATCACATGCTAACTTTATTAGCTGCTAATCAAACACAGGTCTACCCATTTGATTGGCAGCTAATCAATCAGAGATGTCGACCTACTCTGGAAAACTTCAATTCAACGCAATCTTGACAAATTCATGTCAAATATGAAAAATTATGTCTTTTTTTTTTCCAATGTTCCTTTGAGAAATAAATTTTTTTTCCAGAATACTGTAAAACTAATATTTTTAAAACAATTTTTAAATATTTTACAAATTATTTTTGCATTATTGACTATAATTGACTGTTTAAATGATTTTCTTTGAGGTGATGATTTTTCATGAATGAAGTATTAAAGTTGAGATATTTGGAAGAGGTCTGTGTACCTTCCGTTCATTCTATTTCCAATTCTGAAACGCAAATCCATCCATCTTCTTCCGCTTATCTAAGGTGGGGTCGTGGGGGCAGCAGCCTAAGCAGAGAAGCCCAGACTTCCTTCTCCCAGCCACTTCGTCCAGCTCCTCCCGGGGGATCCCGAGGCGTTCCCAGGCCAGCCGGGAGACAGTCTTCCCAAGGTCTTCCTCGTGGCCTCCTACCGGTCAGACGTGCCCGAAACACCTCCCTAGGGAGGCGTTCGTACCCGTGATCTTGTCCTTTCGGTCATAACCCAAAGCTCATGACCATAGGTGAGGATGGGAACGTAGATCGACCGGTAAATTGAGAGCTTTGCCTTCCGGCTCAGCTCCTTCTTCACCACAACGGATCGATACAGCGTCCGCATTACTGAAGACGCCGCACCGATCCGCCTGTCGATCTCACCATCCACTCTTCTCTCACTCGTGAACAAGACTCCGAGGTACTTGAACTCCTCCACTTGGGGCAAGATCTCCTCCCCAACCCGGAGATGGCACTCCACCCTTTTCCGGGCTAGAACCATGGACTCGGACTTGGAGGTGCTGATTCCCATCCCAGTCGCTTCACACTTGGCTGCGAACCGATCCAGTGAGAGCTGAAGATCCCGGCCAGATGAAGCCATCAGGACCACATCATCTGCAAAAAGCAGAGACCTAATCCTGCAGCCACCAAACCGGAGCCCCTCAACGCCCTGACTGCGCCTAGAAATTCTGTCCATAAAAGTTATGAACAGAATGGGTGACAAAGGGCAGCCTTGGCGGAGTCCAACCCTCACTGGAAACGTGTCCGACTTACTGCCGGCAATGCGGACCAAGCTCTGACACTGATCATACAGGGAGCGGACCGCCACAATTAGACAGTCTGATACTCTCTGAGCACTCCCCACAGGATTTCCCGAAGGACATGGTCGAATGCCTTCTCCAAGTCCACAAAGCACATGTAGACCTTTGCGTTTAGCTTGTTTTTAGCATAACGCTAACATATTTGTTCAGGAGGCATCCCGACGCTGCATTAACCTATAGCTAGCATTAGCTTATAGCTAACATTAGCTTATAGTTATAGATGGACATAGGTTTGTTTTAAAATACCTCATGAGACACTGCACCTTGATATAGTTTTGTGAAAATTATTAACTTCTGTGGAAATCATGCCATGATTTTACCCAGGTGGGAGTAGATTTTTTCTCAACGCGGCCCCTGAGCTAAAATGAGTTTAGACACCCCTGGTCTGAGCAGTGTTACAAACACGACAGAGTTGAACTGACCGATTTTATTGAACGCCTCTCGGAGCTCTTCGAGGTCCTCTCTGGAAATGTGGGTGACTTGTTTGTCCATGGCGGCCTGCAACAAACACACAAAAAGCATTAAGGGGCGAGAGAAATGACAACAGTTCTTAATCAGGACGATAAAAAGCAAGGTCAGCTAGTTTGGTCACTAGCGCAACTTCCTTAGCATACTTCCACCTCAGATCTAAACTGGGACCTCAGCTACAGCCAGGTGTGCCAGGCTGCCAATCAGGGACAGGTGAGAGAACGAGCGCTCAGGGGAGACATGCATGAAATGGAACTAAAATAAGAGCGCTGACAGGAAATAAACACAAACTAAGGAAACATAACCAGACGTGAAGTGACGGATCATCACAGTACCCCCCCTTTAGGGACGGATTCTAGACATCCCAACAAGAAAATAAGTTTCAAAAGTCAAGGGAGGGTGGAGGGTGGTTAAATAATTTCTTTGAAAAAGCCGTCAGAGGGCGGGATATAATGCTAATAACACATTGGAAAGTGAATTGACGGATCATCACAGTACACCCCCCCCCCCCTTTAGGGACGGATTCTAGATGTCCCAACAAAAAAACAAGTTTCAAAAGTCACGGGAGGGTGGAGGGTGGTTAAATCTTTACTTCGAAAAAGCCGTCAGAGGGCGGGATATAATGCTAATAACACATTGGAAAGTGAAGTGACGGATCATCACAGTACCCCCCCCCCCCTCCCCCTTTAGGGACGGATTCCAGACATCCCAACAAAAAAACAAGTTTCAAAAGTCACGGGAGGGTGGAGGGTGGTTAAATCTTTACTTCGAAAAAGCCGTCAGAGGGCGGGATATAATGCTAATAACACATTGGAAAGTGAAGTGACGGATCATCACAGTACCCCCCCCCCTTTAGGGACGGATTCCAGACATCCCAACAAAAAAACAAGTTTCAAAAGTCACGGGAGGGTGGAGGGTGGTTAAATCTTTACTTCGAAAAAGCCGTCAGAGGGCGGGATATAATGCTAATAACACATTGGAAAGTGAATTGACGGATCATCACAGTACCCCCCCCCCCCCCCCCTTTAGGGACAGATTCCAGACATCCCAACAAAAAAACAAGTTTCAAAAGTCACGGGAGGGTGGAGGGTGGTTAAATCTTTACTTCGAAAAAGCCGTCAGAGGGCGGGATATAATGCTAATAACACATTGGAAAGTGAAGTGACGGATCATCACAGTACCCCCCCCCCCTTTAGGGACGGATTCCAGACATCCCAACAAAAAAACAAGTTTCAAAAGTCACGGGAGGGTGGAGGGTGGTTAAATCTTTACTTCGAAAAAGCCGTCAGAGGGCGGGATATAATGCTAATAACACATTGGAAAGTGAATTGACGGATCATCACAGTACCCCCCCCCCCCCCCCCCCCTTTAGGGACAGATTCCAGACATCCCAACAAAAAAACAAGTTTCAAAAGTCACGGGAGGGTGGAGGGTGGTTAAATCTTTACTTCAAAAAAGCCGTCAGAGGGCGGGATATAATGCTAATAACACATTGGAAAGTTGCCGCCCCTCGATGCATCCGCGTGAAGTTTGCAGACACTTTTAAGTGCAAAATTACTAAAAAAAATCCCGAAAAACACAAAGTATTATTCACACTCCACAAAAGGACTTTTCTTCTTCCATATATAAATAAATGACATAACAGCACAACAAAGTCCTTAGGACAGCACTTTGGACTCTCAAGTCAATCAGGAAGGAATACCTGACCTGACCTTTGACCTGCGCCATCATCTCAGGACAAATGAGCATTAAAATACATTTTAAAAAAGACATATTTTAATTTTTAATTGAGGTTTGTCCTCGTTAGCAGGAGAACAAGACGTGAAGAAAGCTGACAGTTGTTACCTTCATTGGAATGACAAAGTCCGCCTGCCCGGTGAGTCCTCCGCAGCCCGACTAGGCTTCAGCCGCTGAGACAGGAAGCTGCAGCCCAGGAAAGATCTTATCTCTCGCACGCTCGCAGACCTTTGGCCTCGTTGGACCCTGGGATGGGCGTCGACTACGGCGTTATCATTTTAACACCTGTGCGCTGGCGTCAGCGTCTTCAGGGACAGGTGATCGCCTCCCGTCGGCAGCTGTGTCGTCAACCTGCAAGTCACGAGAGGTGAAACTCACCTGGAGGATGCCAAAACCACCTCGCTATTGCGCACCTTTATGTTTAGGAAGTGGAACAAGATTTGCTTATGCCAGGGTTTGGCAACCCAAAATGTTGAAAGAGCCATATTGGACCAAAATTACAAAAATAAAATCTTTCTGGAGCCGCAAAAAAATAAAAGTCTTATATAAGTGTTATAATGGAGGCAACACATTATGTAAGTGTCTATATTAGCCTACTATCAAAATGACTTTAAAAGTCTTATATAAGTGTTATAATGAAGGCAACACATGATGTAAGTGTCTATATTAGCCTACTATCAAAATGACTTTAAAAGTCTTTTGTAAGTGTTATAATGAAGGCAACACATGATGTAAGTGTCTATATTAGCCTACTATCAAAATGACTTTAAAAGTCTTATAAAAGTGTTATAATGAAGGCAACACATGATGTAAGTGTCTATATTAGCTATATTAGCCTACTATCAAAATGACTTTAAAAGTCTTATATAAGTGTTATAATGAAGGAAACACATGATGTAAGTGTCTATATTAGCCTACTATCAAAATGACTTTAAAAGTCTTATAAAAGTGTTATAATGAAGGCAACACATGATGTAAGTGTCTATATTAGCTATATTAGCCTACTATCAAAATGACTTTAAAAGTCTTATATAAGTGTTATAATGAAGACAACACATGATGTAAGTGTCTATATTAGCTTTATTAGCCTACTATCAAAATGCCTTTAAAAGTCTTATATAAGTGTTATAATGAAGACAACACATGATGTAAGTGTCTATATTAGCTTTATTAGCCTACTATCAAAATGCCTTTAAAAGTCTTATATAAGTGTTATAATGAAGACAACACATGATGTAAGTGTCTATATTAGCTATATTAGCCTACTATCAAAATGACTTTAAAAGTCTTATATAAGTGTTATAATGAAGACAACACACGATGTAAGTGTCTATATTAGCTTTATTAGCCTACTATCAAAATGCCTTTAAAAGTCTTATATAAGTGTTATAATGAAGGCAACACATGATGTAAGTGTCTATATTAGCCTACTATCAAAATAACTTGAAAAGTCTTATATGAGTGTTATAATGAAGACAACACATGATGTAAGTGTCTATATTAGCTATATTAGCCTACTATCAAAATGCCTTTAAAAGTCTTATATAAGTGTCATAATGAAGGCAACACATGGCGTAAGTGTCTATATTAGCTATATTAGCCTACTATCAAAATGACTTTAAAAGTCTTATATAAGTGTCATAATGAAGGCAACACATGATGTAAGTGTCTATATTAGCTATATTAGCCTACTATCAAAATGACTTTAAAAGTCTTATATAAGTGTTATAATGAAGACAACACATGATGTAAGTGTCTATATTAGCTATATTAGCCTACTATCAAAATGACTTTAAAAGTCTTATATAAGTGTTATAATGAAGACAACACATGATGTAAGTGTCTATATTAGCTATATTAGCCTACTATCAAAGGTTGATGCAAGTCTTCGTTTACAGAAATGTTGTACTTCAATGTTTATTCTACAAATGTTTGCAACATTAGTCAATTGGATGCTTCTCAGAGGATGACACTACTTCTGGAAATGACTGTCCAATACAAGGATACTCTCTAAAAAAAGTCAGACAATAATAATTGAGTATAAATTCAAGCTAATAAGGAGTTTAGTCCACTAAAAGTCAACAGAATTTGCACACAAACTCACACTTTCCATACCTCCATGTTTCCTCCATGTTTCCTCCTCAGCTCCTCTTTCTTCCTGCAGGACATTCGATCAGCTCTTTCTCTTCCAACACCTGCTCTCAGGTTACGCTGCGCTCAGCAACCAGGGCTGGTCCTGGGTCAGTGTCCTCGCCCGCCAGATCCTGGGTCAGTGTACTCGCCCGCCAGGTCCTGGGTCAGTGTCCTCGCCCGCCAGATCCTGGGTCAGTGTCCTCGCCCGCCAGGTCCTGGGTCAGTGTTCTCGCCCGCCAGATCCTGGGTCAGTGTCCTCGCCCGCCAGATCCTGGGTCAGTGTCCTCGCCCGCCAGATCCTGGGTCAGTGTCCTCGCCCGCCAGCCCACGGCGACACCAGCAGCGACTTCTGACCTCAGATCAGTTTGTGTGCAGGTGGAGCTCCGGCCTATAAAATCCTTGCATTATTCACACTGCCACTGGAATATTGGCTCATTGCATATTGTACACATCCATTATTATGGCCTGCACTCACATAGTCACAAAGTGGAGACGCGGACAAAAATACATTCCATCCATTTTCTACCGCTTGTCCCTTTCATCATTTGCTACACAGTAAAATCCCCAGTGTTAAATATGCAGTGTTAACATGCATTACATCTATCAGAGTTATTACAACAACAGCTGGAGTAAAACGCCCCCTAGTGTTGGGATTAGCCCCGCCCTCCAGCCCCTCCTCGTGTCCACACCCTGAAGAATTTTCTGGAAGCCATTTTCTGAATGTTTAAGGACTGTGGTAAGTTGCTTCTCCACTCTTACTAAATCAATTATTTGTCATTTGCAGCATCATGTGAGAATCTACTTTATATTGTTGGTCAATATGTCATGAAGTTATTTGTGTACGGTGTTGTATCTAAAAAAAAAATGGTATTCTAAAAGGGCTAATGTCACCCAGTGAATGCTAGCTTAAATGTTAGCCACCTCAGACTTTGTTTTTGCGCGGGCTGTGGGACAATTTCAAACATTATGTGAAATAGAATATTTAATATGTAAATTGTACATAATTATATACTGTATAAACCTGGAAAACTTATATTTTACTCACTTATTCACAAAATACTGGTTTTCACTGTAGTATAGTGCAGTGTTTTTCAACCTTTTTTGAGCCGAGGCACATTTTTTTCATTGAAAAAATCCAAAGGCACACCACCAGCAGAAATCATTAAAATATGAAACTCAATATTGACAATAAAAAGTCGTGGGATATGATTTTAAACCATAACTAAGCATGCAACACTATAGCTCTTGTCTCAAAGTAGGTGTACTGTCACCACCTGTCACATCACACCCTGACTTATTTGGACTTTTTTGCTGTTTTCTTATGTGTAGTGTTTTAGTTCTTGTCTTGCGCTCCTATTTTGGTGGCTTTTCCTGTTTTGTTGGTATTTTCCTGTAGCAGTTTCATGTCTTCCTTTAAGCGATATTCCCCGCGCCTGCTTTGTTTTAGCAATCAAGAATATTGCAGTTGTTTTTATCCTTTGTGGGGACATTGTTGATTGTCATGTTCGGATGTACTTTGTGAACGCCGTCTACTCCACACGCTGTAAGTCTTTGCTGTCGTCCAGCATTCTGTTTTTCTTCACTTTGTCGCCAGTTCAGTTGTAGTTTCGTTCTGCATAGCCTTCCCTAAGCTTCAATGCCTTTTTTTTAGGGGCACTCACCTTTTGTTTATTTTTCAAGTTTATTATTCTTCGGTCAATCGTCAACAAAATAAACAAACAGTTGTACATTCATAAATTGAAAATGAAAATGTTGCAGACCGAAAGGGTTTAGGCTGAAGTTGAACACTTATTGCGCCTAACCCTATAAACAATGTCAAGTACAAAATAAACTTCCGAAAATTATCAAATGTCCTTTGTACAACATATTATAAATACACATTATACATAACAAACACAGTTCAATTATATACACAGTAAAGGCATGTGAAATATCCTTGTAGACATGTTAAACCTTTGTACCAATTTATATACTATATACAAACAATTGTACTTCCATTATTATTTATAACCCACATTTAGTATTTGAATTAACATTGATCACAGTATTAACTACTGTGTTGATTCAAGAGTGATATATTTTTTCAAGACATTAGTCTTAAAGTGTTTTTTTAAATGTGTGAATAGAAGTTTAAGCATTTGCCACCTTTTTACCTGCACACTGCCTCCCACTGTCATCTGAAATATTGTGATCACGATTAGCTACCTGCTGCCACCTACTGATATGGAAGAGTATTACACGGTTACTCTGCCGACACTCAACAACAACACATCATTTGCAGACTATAATTACTGGTTTGCAAAAAATGTCATACCCCAAATAGGTGAAATGAGATAATCTCCCACGGCACACCAGACTGTATCTCACGGCACACTCGTGTGCCGCGGCACAGTGGTTGAAAAACACTGGTATAGTGATGTACATGTACACTTGAGCACTTAAAATGCCTAATAGAGTGCTTCAGTACTCATATCTTTTAATTATTATTATTATTATTATTTTTTTTTTTTTAATGTATTTATTTTTCTAACTTTTAATACAAGGGATTTTCGACCACGGAGCACAACATTAGAAGAGTCATTTTAACACGTTTGTTACATTTACAGGAAACATTTAAGCCCAAAAATAGATTATTTTTGCACCCAGTGCAAATAACGCAGAACCTTTGTCATTCCGCGCCCACAACAGTGGAAGCTAGGTATGTTAGCCGCTTGGCTAGCAGACGAGGCTAGCAGAGCACTGGGCGGACAGGTGAGTTTACAGCCGCTGCCACGAAGCGAAAGGAGGAACTCGTATAAGATTTATGCATAACTGACTGGGAAACTCAGGTTAATCCGTCCAAAAAAAGCCCATTTAAAAAAAAAATGCTCTAAAAATAAAACGTAAAAATGTACCCGATTTTTTCAACATTTGTATCATAATTTTACTGATATTTATTATAAAGTACTACAAACTTTGTGTAAATGGTAAATAAAAAGAGAATACAACAAATCCTTTTCAACTTATATTCAATTGAATAGACTGCAAAGACAAGATATTTCATGTTGGAACTGGTACATTTTGTTATTTTTTTGCAAATATTAGCTCATTTGGAATTGGATGCCTGCGACATGTTTCCAAAAAGCTGGCACAAGTGGCAAAAAAGAGTGAGAAAGTTGAGGAATGCTAATCAAAGACTTATTTGGAACATCCCACAGGTGAACGGGCTAATTGGGAACGGGTGGGTGCCATGATTGGCTATAAAAGTAGATTCCATGAAATGCTCAGTCATTCACAAACAAGGACGGGGCGAGGGTCACCACTTTGTCAACAAATGCCTGAGCAAATTGTTTAAGAACAACATTTATCAACCAGCTATTGCAAGGAATTTAGGGATTTCACCATCTACGCTCCGTAATATCATCAAAAGGTTCAGAGAATCTGGAGAAATCACTGCAGGTAAGCCATGATATTACACACCTTGGATCCCTCGGGCGGTACTGCATCAAAAAGCCACATCAGTGTGTAAAGGATATCACCACATGGACTCAGGAACACTTCAGAAACCCACTGTCAGTAACTACAGTTGGTCGCTACATCTGTAAGTGCAAGTTAAAGCTCTACTATCCAAAGCGAAAGCCATTCATCAACAACACCCAGAAACGCCGCCGGCTTCTCTGGGCCCGAGATCATCTAAGATGGACTGATGCAAAGTGGAAAAGTGTTCTGCGGTCTGACGAGTCCACATTTCAAATGGTTTTTGGAAATATTCGACATCGTGTCATCCGGACCAAAGGGGAAGCGAACCATCCAGACTGTTATCGACGCAAAGTTCAAAAGGCAGCATGTGTGATGGTATGGGGGTGTATTAGTGGCCAAGACATGGGTAACTTACACATCTGTGAAGGCACCATTAATGCTGAAAGGTACATACAGCTCTTGGAGCAACATATGTTGTTATCATGGACGCCCCTGCTTATTTCAGCAAGACAATGCCAAGCCAGGTGTTACATCAACGTGGCTTCATAGTAAAAGAATGGATTTGCAAATCATTGTATTCTTTTTTTATTCGCCATTTACACAACGTGACAACTTCACTGCTTTTGGGGTTTGTACTCTATTATTGTCATTGTTGTATTAATACTATTCATCAATGTATTCCAAGCCGTTATCTGTGAATATGGCAAGTTTACCTGAAGGAGTTAGGAGGAGCCTATCCCAGCTGCACTCGAGCGGAAGGCACCCTGGACAAGTCGCCACCTCATCACAGGGCCAACACAGAGAGGCAGACGAGCATAATTATCATTACGTTTAATTGACACTTTCTTCAGAGTGGATGGATGAAAAAATAGGCAGCTGTAATGCGCACTTCCGGCCACCGAGGGGCAGTGTTAAATTGACGTGTATAAACCCCCGGCGCCATGTTTGCTACCAAAGACCTGCGCGGTTGTTCTGACCTTAGGTTTCCTGACGGAATAAACCTAAAATAATATGTCTAGATATAGTTCTAAACATAATACAGCTCATAAACTTACAATAAAACATGCTTTTATTTTGTTAAAATATAATTTTGCAGCCGTATTTGATGCACTGCGCTGTGTACTTGATTTTTGCATAATAAATCAAGTACCTCAAGTAATCAAGTCATTTTCCCTCAAAATGTAGTGCATATTACTGTACATGTAGTGCATATTACTGTAAATGTAGTGTATATTACTGTAAATGTAGTGCATATTACTGTAAATGTAGTGTATATTACTGTAAATGTAGTGCATATTACTGTAAATGTAGTGTATATAACTGTACATGTAGTGTATATAACTGTAAATGTAGTGCATATTACTGTACATGTAGTGTATATTACTGTAAATGTAGTGCATATTACTGTACATGTAGTGTATATTACTGTAAATGGAAAAACACTACTGCTGTTTTTATGGTAAAAAAAAAGGCATCTCAGTTGCCAGAATTTTACTGTAAAA
The DNA here is from genome assembly GCF_033978785.1 of Entelurus aequoreus. Lineage (NCBI taxonomy): Eukaryota > Metazoa > Chordata > Actinopteri > Syngnathiformes > Syngnathidae > Entelurus > Entelurus aequoreus. The sequence continues at coordinate 93,026,688 of NC_084733.1, forward strand.
TTTACATTAGTTTTTTTTTACTGTAAATAAAAAACTGCAATTTTACAGTAAAATTTTGGCACCTGAGGTTTGTTTTTTTGTTTTTTACCACAAATAAACAAGTGTATATTTTTGGGTGTATTACTGTAAATGTCAAAACGACACCCCAGTTTATTACTGTAAAAAAAAAGTACTGTTTTTTTCATTTAGAGAAAAATCTTGTAAAAACCACAGTAAATTTCTACGTCTATTACTCAATGGTTTTATGCATTTTAATAATAGATTTAATCAAAACTATAATGTAAAAAAAATATGGTAAGTTGCAATAATTTCACCTCAAAATGTAGTGTATATTACTGTAAATGTAGTGTATATTACTGTAAATGTAGTGTACATGTAGTGTATATTACTGTAAATGGAAAAACACTACTGCTGTTTTTATGTTTAAAAAAAAAAAGGCAGCTCAGTTGCCAGAATTTTACTGTAAAATTGACATTTGTTTTTTACTGTAAATAAAATACTGCAATTTTACTGTAAAATGGACATTTGTTTTTTACTGTAAATAAAAAACTGCAATTTTACAGTCAAACTTTGGCACCTGAGGTTTGTTTTTTTTTTTTTTTTTTTTTTTTTTACCACAAATAAACAAGTGTAGGTGTTTGGGTGTATTACTGTAAATGTCAAAACGACACCACAGTTTATTACTGTAAAAAAAAAGTACAGTTTTTTTCATTTAGAGAAAAATGTTGTAAAAACCACAGTAAATTTCTACGTCTATTACTCAATGGTTTTATGCATTTGAATAATAGATTTAATAAAAACTATAATGTAAAAAAAAATATGGTAAGTTGCAATAATTTCACCTCAAAATGTAATGTATATTACTGTAAATGTAGTGTATATTACTGTAAATGTAGTGTACATGTAGTGTATATTACTGTAAATGGAAAAACACTACTGCTGTTTTTATGGTTAAAAAAAGGCAGCTCAGTTGCCAGAATTTTACTGTAAAATTGACATTTCTTTTTTACTGTAAATAAAAAACTGCAATTTTACTGTAAAATTGATTTTTTTTTTACTGTAAATAAAAAACTGCAATTTTACAGTAAAATTTTGGCACCTGAGGTTTTTTTTTTTTTTTTTTTTTTTACCACAAATGAACAAGTGTATGTTTTTAGGTGTATTACTGTAAATGTCAAAACGACACCACAGTTTATTACTGTAAAAAAAATACAGTTTTTTTCATTTAGAGAACATTTTTGTAAAAACCACAGTAAATTTCTACGTCTATTACTCAATGGTTTTATGCATTTTAATAATAGATTTGATAAAAACTAACATGTACAAAAAATATGGTAAGTTGCAATAATTTCACCTCAAAATATAGTGTATATTACTGTAAATGTAGTGTATATTACTATAAATGTAGTGTATATTATGTAGTGTATATTACTGTAAACAATACTTCTGTTTTTATGGTTAAAAAAAGGCAGTTTAGTTGCCAGAATTTTACTGTAAAATTGACATTTGTTTTTTTCTGTAAATAAAATACTGCAATTTTACTGTAAAATTGACATTTGTTTTTTACTGTAAATAAAAAACTGCAATTTTACAGTAAAATTTTGGCACCTGAGGTTTTTTTATTTTTTATTTTTTTTACCACAAATGAACAAGTGTATATTTTTGGGTGTATTACTGTAAATGTCAAAACGACACCACAGTTTATTACTGTAAAAAAAAAGTACAGTTTTTTTCATTTAGAGAAAAATGTTGTAAAAACCACAGTAAATTTCTACGTCTATTACTCAATGGTTTTATGCATTTTAATAATAGATTTGATCAAAACTATAATGTAAAAAAAAAATGGTAAGTTGCAATAATTTCACCTCAAAATGTAGTGTATATTACTGTAAATGTAGTGTATATTACTGTACATGTAGTGTATGTTACTGTACATGTAGTGTATATTACTGTAAATGTAGTGTATATTACTGTAAATGGAAAAACACTACTGCTGGTTTTATGGTAAAAAAAAAAAACCCAGCTCAGTTGCCAGAATTTTACTCTAAAATTGACATTTGTTTTTCACTGTAAATAAAAAAAACCTGCAATTTTACAGTAACATTTTGGCACCTGAGGTTTGGTTTTTTAATTTTTTTTTTTTTACCACAAATCAACAAGTGTAGATTTTTGGGTGTATTACTGTAAATGTCAAAACGACACCACAGTTTATTACTGTAATTTTTATGGCAATATTTTAATTAAAATCATCCCTTTTTTTGTTTTAAAATCCGCCATATAAAATTTAAATCGAAAAACGGCCCTAATTGTATTTTTTGATATGCGTTTCAGAATTGGAAAAAGAAGGTACACGGACGTAAATGTATGTTTGTTGTTCAATATTTAAAAAAAAATTACAATTAAAAAAAGCAGAAATAAAAAAAAAATTACAAAAAATAAAAGTTGCACAAACTAAGATAATTAATCATATTAAGTACCCACCTTGGCTAACATCAAGCCCCTAGTAGTGGGGGGTGTACATTGACGACTTTAATACAAAAAAAGATAATTACTCACATAATAAATACATTTGTATCGTTTTAAATCAAAAGTGCTGCTTTTACGTTGAAAGTCTCATGTTTGTCCTCTGGAAGGGGGCGTGACCCGCGTCGTGGGTCACATGACCCGGAAGCTGTGCTCTTTAATTCCTGTGCTAGATTGCTGGCAGCTGCTCAGAAGCTGCACCAACTCGCCCGCCGTCTTCCTCCAGGCGCACCCCCTGCAGAGAGACCATGGCCGGGAACGGTAAGTCCCCCACCACTTCCACCCCCCACAGGGGACAAGCGGTACAAACGGTCGGCTGGAGTTTCGACCCAGTTCGGTTCTAGCTAGCTGTGATTTTCTTCTGCCTTTTCGAGTCATTCTTCCAACCAACAAGAAAAAGAGTCGCAGCACTTGTAGTGTGTTTGCGATTAGAGTAGTCTGTGTACACATTTAAAAATTACCCGCAGAGGTGGAAAAGTGCGGCATTTTGTGCGCATGCTTGCTTTGATGAGTTGCAGCCTCAAGCCACAGTCAAGCTGCTGGCGTTAAACGCGCTACTTCCGGTGAGGATTTTCAAAGTTGACGTGCCCGACTGGCAAAAAGTAGCGTTTTGGGGAACTTTTGACTACTCCAGCAAACACCCACCGCGACCCCGAAAGGGACGAGCGGTAGGTAATGGATGGATGTTTCAAAATGGCTACCAGGGCCGTGTGCTCGCGTACGTGTTGCAGAACTTCCACTTCCGGCTGCTCTTTATTTTAATGTGGAAATTGTCTTGCAGCAGGTTGTCTGAATAATATATTTATAAAACATGGAGACATACACAGCAACTTTTATTTTTTTAATGTTCTAATACGTTTTTTATTGAACAACATACATTTATAATTGACTCAACAGTCAAGGCACTTTCAACAACAAGGAAAGAAAACAAATACAGGGTATTAAATATTATTGAATAATAATAATAACAAAAAGACAAATGCTAGCTAAATCACTTTAAATGTATTTAACAAAGATATCAATTGAAGGGCTTGATCAGCCTCCAAGTTTTGATTGATAATTGTAAACTATTGAGCCAATTAGAAAATGTATAAATAAATCGACATTTATGTAGAATTTTTTTTTGCCTGAAGCATAATAATGTTGACAAACATTTCTATGTTACAGTTGTTTATTAAAAAAATACCAAATTTGATCTCCAGAGCAACTTTTTAATCGTTTTTAGGCCTTTTTACAAATTAAAGAAATCATTTTTATTTTTAAAATTATTTTTATTGAATAAAATGTAAATATCTGTAAAAACAGAACTTTGTCGAAAGAGATATTTTATGATGTAATTAAAAAAAATACAGGTATATATTTAAGTAAATTTAATGTTGTTTTTTCTTTGGGTTAAAAAAACAACTAATTAAACAAACTAATTAAAAAATATCTGTAAAAACAGATTATATTTTATGATAGAATGTAAAAATATATATTTTGTAAGTGAATTGAATGTGTAATGTTTAATTTATATGGGTAAAAAACTTTTTATTATACACTATTAAAAAAATATCTCTAAAACAGAACTTTGTCTTTTTGATAGAATTTTTAAAAATGTACATTTTTTAAGTGAGTTTACCGTGTAATTTAAATTATTTTGTTAAAACTACACTCTTGCTATGAACTATTTAAGAATATGTGTAAAAACAGAACTTTGTGTAAAGAGATTATATTTTATGGCATAATTTAGAAATACATATTAAGTGAATTTGGTGTATTTTTTTTCTTAGTGTAAAAAATAAAGAAATGAATGTACTAAGAAGTATTTAAAAATATCTGTAAAAACAGAACTTTGTCAAAAGATGTATTTTATGATATAATTTTTTTAAATACAGGTATATATTTAGGGAAATTTAATGTGTATTTTTTAAATTCTTTGGGTAAAAAACTACACCTACTATAAATTAATTAAAAAATATCTGTAAAATCAGAACTTTGTCTAAGATTGTTTTATGATGGAATATAAAAATATATATTTTTTAAGTGAATTGAATATGTAATGTTTAATTTATATGGGTAAAAAACTTTTTTTTACACTATTAAAAAATATCTCTAAAACAGAACTATCTTTTTGATAGAATTTTAAAAAATGTAAATTTTTTAAGTGAATTTACCATGTAATTTAAATTATTTTGTTAAAACTACACTCTTGCTATGAACTATTTAAGAATGTGTAAAAACAGAACTTTGTGTAAAGAGATTATAATTTATGGCATAATTTAGAAATACATATTAAGGGAATTTTGGTGTATTTTTTTTCTTAGTGTAAAAAAAACAACAAAAAACACCTTACTATGAACTATTTAAAAATACCTGTAAAAACAGAACTTTGTCTAAAGAGATTATATTAGGATATAATTAAAAAATATACAGGTCTATAAGTCAATTTAATGTATATTTTTTTATTCTTTGAGTAAAAAACTACACTTACTATAAACTGCTCATAAATGTGTGTAAATAGATTATATTTAATATATATTGTATATTCTATAAACTATAAATATCTGTAAAAAAATAAACAAATTCAAGTTTTTAATATCAGCCACTTTTTGACCTTTTTATTACAAGTATTTTTTAAATATATAAAAATTATAATGGTTTATGTGCATATATATTTTTTTATTTTATGGCATAGTTTAGAAATACATAAGTTAATTTTGGTGTGTATTTTTTTCCTTTGGGTAAAAAAACAAAACACTTTACTATGAACTATTTAAGAATATCTGTAAGAACAGAACTTTGTCTGAAGAGATTATATTATGATATAATTAAAATGAAAAAAAATACAGGTCTATTAGTCAATTTAATGTGTATTTTTTTATTCTTTGAGTAAAAAAACTACATTTACTATAAACTGTTAATAAATATCTGTAAAAACAAAATCTAGTTTTTTATGTCGGTCACTTTTTGACCTTTTTATTACAAGTTTTTTTTAATATATAAATATAATTGTTTATGTGCATTTATTTAATTGTATGGCATAATTTAGAAATACATAAGTGAATTTTGGTGTGTATTTTTTTTCTTTGGGTAAAAAAACAAACACTTTACTATGAACTATTTAAGAAAATCTGTAAAAATAGAATTTTGTCGAAAGAGATTATATTTTATGATATAATTTTAAAAAAATACAGGTATATAAGTAAATTTAATGTGTATTTTATTCTTTGGGTAAAAAAACTACACTTATTATAAACTGTTTATAAATATCTGTAAAAAAAAAATCTAGTTTTTTATGTCGGCCACTTTTTGACCTTTTTATTACAAGTATTTTTTAAATATATAAATATTATAATTGGTTTATGTGCATATATTTTATTTTATGGCATAATTTAGAAATACATATTAAGTGAATTTTGGTATGTATTTTTTTTTTCTCTGGGTAAAAAACAACAATTTACTATGAACTATTTAAGAAAATCTGTAAAAACAGAACTTTGTCTAAAGAGATTATATTTTATGATATAATAAACAATAAAAAAAATACAGGTATATAAGTAAATTTAATGTATATTTTGTTCTTTGGGTAAAAAAACTACACTTACTGTAAACAGTTTATAAATTTCTAAAAAAAAAAATCGAGTTTTTTATGTCGGTCACTTTTTGACATTTTTATTACAAGTATTTTTTAAATATATGAATATTATAATTGGTTTATGTGCATATATTTTATTTTATGGCATAATTTAGAAATACATATTAAGTGAATTTTGGTGTGTATTTTTTTTCTTTGGGTAAAAAAAAAATACTTTACTAAAATCTGTAAACAGAACTTTGTCTAAAGAGATTATATTTTGATATAATAAAAAAAAATACAGGTATATAAGTAAAAACATTTTTTTATTCTTTGGGTAAAAAAACTACACTTACTATAAACTGTTTATAAATATCTGTAAAAAAAAATCAAAATTTAGTTTTTAATGTCAGCCATTTTTTGACCTTTTATTATAAGTATTTTAAATGTATAAATACTATAATTGATCTATGTGCATATATTTGATTTTATGAAGTTTTTCCAACCTTTCCTCTACATATTAACCTTTTTAAATGTTTAAACATGAAGATATTTATTTGAAAGAAACAGGGCTTGTGTCTGTCCCCTCTTAAAGTGTAATGTTGGCTTCATGCTGGACTTACACAAGTGGAAATGGCTGTGGTTTCCTCACCAGCGCTGCAACATTTCTCCACCGCCAAAATAAAAGAAACACTGACGTTTTTAAGCGGTGTGGCGGAAGTAAAGCTGCGAAACAAACCGTCAAGTGTTTCCTGTCCTCAGACCAAGCCTTCGTGACGCTGGCCACCACCGACAACTACGCCAGAGGCGCCATGGTTCTTGGGCAGTCTCTGCGGGAACGCCACACCTCCAAGAAGCTGGTGGTCCTCATCGGGCCGCACGTGGCAGAACCTTGCAGGTTGGAATTCAATGAACCGCAGCTCCCCGAGTGGCAGCGGGACTCGTGCACCCACTTCTGGAGATAACCAGAGCTGCGCACCGACTAAAGTATTGTGTTTGTAGAGAAGTGCTGCGCGCCATCTTTGACGAGGTGCTCCTGGTGGACGTGATGGACTCGGGCGACGCGGCCCACCTGGCGCTGATGAAGAGACCCGACTTGGGCGTGACGCTGACCAAGCTGCACTGCTGGACGCTGACGCAGTACAGCAAGTGTGTGTTCATGGACGCAGACACCCTGGTGAGCGGCTTTTATTGGGAAAATATTATCAATGTGTTGGTGCTTTTATTGGGAAAATATCAATGTGTAAGAAAGCCTTTGGTGTTGGGGCTTTTATTGTGAAAAACATCAAGGACTGAGATTTGACTCAAATGTTGTGAAGGTGATTTATCCTTTTTAATACTTTGATGCTTAAAGCACTGAAAGTTACCACTTTTTTTTAATTTCCGTCCATCCATCCATTTTCTATCGCTTGTCCCTTTTGGGGTTGCGGGGGGTGCTGGAGCCTACCTCAGCTGCATTTATTTTATTTTTTTTCAATTTATATTCCAAAACCCTTTATTTAAAAAAAATATTTTTTAACAAAGGTGAGCACTAAACATTTCAAGTAATTTCAATCTTTATTAAATATATCAATATTTTTAAGTGACTATTGTGTCATTTGTTTTATTCTGTAAACTTATATATATTTTCAAATACTTTAGTTACCAATTGTTTCATTTAATGTCTGTAAAATCGCACCCCAAAAATAGCATATTTAAGTGTTTTGTAGTTTATCATACCAATTTAATAGATTTTTAAGTGAATTTAATTTGTAATTTATTTTGGTAAAAAACTTATACATTACTTAAAAATATCTTTAAAACAGAACTTTGTCTTTGATATTTTTTTAAATATATATTTTTTAAGTGAATTTACTGTCATTTAAATTATTTTGTTAAAACTACAATCTTGCTATGAACTATTTAAAAATAGGTTATATTTTATGACAGAATTTAGAAATACATATTAAGTGAATTTTAGTGTGTATTTTTTTTCTTTTGGTAAAAAAAACAAAAACACTTTACTATGAAGTATTTAAAAATATCTGTAAAAACACAACTTTGTCTAAAGAGATATTTTATTATATAATTTTTAAAAATACAGGTATTTAAACTGAATTCAATGTGTATTTTTTTTTAATTTGGGTAAAGAAACTACACTTTAAATTGTTTATAGATATGTGTAAAAAGAGAACTTTGTGTAAAGAGATCATATTTTATGACAGAATTTAGAAATACATAAGTGAATTTTGGTGTATTTTTTTTCTTAAAAAAAACACTATGAATTATTTAAAAATATCTGTAAAATAACTTTGTCGAAAGAGATATTTTATGATATAATTTTAAAAAATACAGGTATATAAGTAAATTTAATGTGCATTTTTTTGGGGGGGGACACTTTACTATGAACTGTTTATAAATATTTATAAAAACAGAACTTTGCGTAAAGAGATTGTATTTTATGATATCCTTTTTAAAAATAGAGGTATATATTTAAGTAAATTTAACGTGCATTTTTTTGTATTCTTTGGGTAAAAAAACCACTTATGAATTAATTAAAAAATATCTGTAAAAACAGATATTTGTCTAAAGAGATTATATATTATGATAGAATGTGAAAATATATATTTTTTAAGTGACTAATATATTTTTATTGTTCTTTGGATTAAAAAAACTACTACACTTAATATAAATTGTTCATAAATATGGGTAAAAACAGAACTGTGTAAAGCGATTATGTTTTATGACAGAATTTAGAAATAGATATTAAGTGAATTTTGGTAAGTTTTTTTTTTTTCTTTGGGTAGAAAATGATTTAAAAATATCTGTAAAAACAGAATTGTCAAAAGATTATATTTTATGACATAATACTGCTCAAAAAGGTTCTTAATCATATACTTTTTTCAAATGTTCTTGTATATTATATTATATTGTATTGATATATAAAATGGAATCTTATGGAAAAGTCCAACAATATTTTACTGGTAAAAATTCCATCTAATATACCGAAAATATGTTCTGAATACAGGAACATTTTAAAAAGGTCCGAATACTTTCTGTAACCACTGTAAGTATTAAAAAAGATATATTGTATTGCTGTCAAAATATTGTTTTTTTAAGCATTTAAATGATGCAAGCGTGTAACAACCTGTGATTAATTGTGATTAATCCAAATTCGAAAGTGCAATTAATCAGATTAAAATAAGTAATCCTTTTGGGTGCAATAGTAAAAAAAAAAATGTTTTGAACTTAGTTATGTTGAAATTGTTTGAGGAAAAAAATATACTTAAAAATGTTTAAAAATTGTTCAAAAGAGTTTATTATAATATTTCAAACAATTGTTTCATTTACAGTACAGAACAAAAGTTTCATTCAATGCCTTTTCTTTATTTTCATTGTCACATCAAAACTATGACACCTGGTGAAGTGACTACCTCTTGAAGCTCATGGAGAGAATGCCAAGAGTGTGCAAAGCAGTAATCCGAGCAAAGGGTGGCTATTTTGAAGAAACTAGAATATAAAACATGTTTTCAGTTATTTCACTTTTTTTGTTAAGTACATAACTCCACATGTGTTCATTCATAGTTTTGACGTGACAATCTACAATGTAAATAGTCATGAAAATAAAGAAAACACATTGAATATCAAGGTTTCCCCTGCCACACCTTGAAAATAAGTTTTTATATACTTGAAAACAAATGAAAGTAATATTATGTATTGTAGCCTCCAGAAGAAATCACACAAAGTCCAACAATATTTTTAACTTTTATTGCCAATCATATAACATAGTTTTGATGTGACAATCTACAATGTAAATAGTCATGAAAATAAAGAAAACACATTGAATATCAAGGTTATATTTTTAACTTTTATTGCCAATCAAATAATATAGTTTTGATTCCTTCAGTGACAATCTACAATGCAAATAGTTATGAAAATAAATAAAACACATTCGATATCAAGGTTTCCCCTGCCACACCTTGAAAATAAGTTTTTTTTTTACTTGAAAACAAATGAAAGTAATATGTATCGTAGCCTCCAGAAGAAATCACACAGTTCAACAATATTTTCAACTTTTATTTTGCCAATCATATAACATAGTTTTGATGCCTTCAGTGACAATCTACAATGTAAATAGTTATGAAAATAAAGAAAACACATTCGATATCAAGGTTTCCCCCGCCACACCTTGAAAATAAGTTGGTTTTTTTTACTTGAAAACAAATGAAAGTAATATGTATCGTAGCCTCCAGAAGAAATCACACAGTCCAACAATATTTTTAACTTTTATTGCCAATCATATAACATAGTTTTGATGCCTTCAGTGACAATCTACAATGTAAATATTCATGAAAATAAAGAAAACACATTGAATATCAAGGTTTCCCCTGCCACACCTTAAAAAATAAGTTTAAATTTAAAAATTTTTTTACTTGAAAACAAATTAAAGTAATATGTATCGTAGCCTCCAGAAGAAATCACACAGTCCAACAATATTTTTTAACTTTTATTGCCAATCATATAACATAGTTTTGATGCCTTCAGTGACAATCTACAATGTAAATAGTCATGAAAATAAAGAAAACACATTGAATATCAAAGTTATATTTTTAACTTTTATTGCCAATCATATAATATAGTTTTGATTCCTTCAGTGACAATCTACAATGTAAATAGTTATGAAAATAAAGAAAACACATTCGATATCAAGGTTTCCCCTGCCACACCTTGAAAATTAATTTGTTTTCAAGTAAAAAAACAAACAAAAAAAACTTATTTTCAGGGTGTGGCAGGGGAAACCTTGATATTCAATGTGTTTTCTTTATTTTCATGACTATTTACATTGTAGATTGTCACATCAAAACTGTCATGATTGGCAATAAAAGTTAAAAAATAGTGTTGGACTTTGTGTGATTTCTTCTGGAGGCTACAATACATATTACTTTCATTTGTTTTCAAGTAAAAAACAACTTATGTAATATGTATTGTAGCCTCCAGAAGAAATCACACAGAGTCCAACAATATTTTTTAACTTTTATTGCCAATCATGACATAGTTTTGATGTGACAATCTACAATGTAAATAGTCATGAAAATAAAGAAAACATTGCATTGAATGAGAAGGTGTGGCCTGTACCGTACATTGAAAGAAACACTTGTAGTAATTGTGTAAAACGTGTGCTGGGTGCGATGCAGGCGATGACCAACGTGGACGAGCTCTTCGAGCGAGAAGAACTTTCCGCGGCGCCTGATCCCGGCTGGCCCGACTGCTTCAACTCGGGCGTGTTTGTTCTGCGGCCGTCGCAAGAGACGCACGAAAAGCTGCTGGCCTTCTGCCACGACCACGGCAGCTTTGACGGTAAGACGTGTCGCTGCTACGACAAATATTGTGACACCTGCTGGGGCCCTCTCTGACCCTTGACCTCTGCCAGGGGCCCACCTGTTGCCTAGCGACTGTCAATGACTGACCACAGGACCCTACAGAATTTGATAACGCTCCGAGTCCAAACTCCCTTTTAAAAACCACATGACGTAATATAAGCATATTAATGTTTATTTTATATAAATGCCACTTTTTTGTGTTTTTACACATCGTTTAAAAATGTTGAATAATTATCACATTTGAGAATTACTTAATAGAGATAGATGACGTGTTAAAAGTTTAAAAATACTTTAATAAAATGTATTAGGGCTTGTCACAATAAAATATACAAATATAAGATGTATCTTTTTATAAATTACAATGTAAAAAAAATTTAAATTCTGAATGGCTAATTATAATAATTCATGATTCTATTAAAAAAAATTGGAAACCGTTTTGAATTTCATAATCTTAACAGTATTTTGTAAATGTTTTTTGTTGACTTAAATTGAATGTGTGTATATTAGTTGTAAAACTGCAACTCTTCCTGTCAACATTACTTAGATTTATTTGACTTTCTGGGAAAATTTAAGTGAATTTGATATTTTTTTTTTAAACATTTTTTGAAATTTCCCAAAATTGAAACATTTTAATTAATTTTTTAAGCATACTTATAAATAGGATTATTAGGCCATTTAAAATCATGTGGTTTGTACTTTTTTTTTTTTTTTAAATAAAAAAACAAAACGGCTAATAGCCATACTTTTCTAATCAAACCACTTTATTCACGTTTGAAAATACACAGGAACAGGAAGCAGTAAACTCAAAAAAATAAAAGCATCATGAGAGCAAAAGTTTCAACAGAAAAAAAATGCAGTTTATAAGGACGACACAAAATAATTCAGACTTTGCTTGAGGTTGTAGGGAGAGCACTTTTAAGTAAATATAGTTTGACCTAGAAAGTCTGTAGAGTTTGGACTGGAGAGTCTGTGGAGTTTGGACTGGAGAGGCTGTGGAGTTTGGACTGGAGAGGCTGTGGAGTTTGGACTGGAGAGGCTGTGGAGTTTGGACTGGAGAGGCTGTGGAGTTTGGACTGGAGAGGCTGTGGAGTTTGGACTGGAGAGGCTGTGGAGTTTGGACTGGAGAGTCTGTGGAGTTTGGACTGGAGAGCCTGTGGAGTTTGGACTGGAGAGGCTGTGGAGTTTGGACTGGAGAGGCTGTGGAGTTTGGACTGGAGAGGCTGTGGAGTTTGGACTGGAGAGGCTGTGGAGTTTGGACTGGAGAGGCTGTGGAGTTTGGACTGGAGAGGCTGTGGAGTTTGGCCCTGGAGACTCTGTGGGGTTTGGACTGGAGAGGCTGTGGAGTTTGGACTGGAGAGTCTGTGGAGTTTGGCCTAGAGAGGCTGTGGAGTTTGGCCTAGAGAGGCTGTGGAGTTTGGCCTGGAGAGTCTGTGGAGTTTGGCCCTGGAGACTCTGTGGAGTTTGGACTGGAGAGGCTGTGGAGTTTGGCCTAGAAAGGCTGTAGAGTTTGGCCTGGAGTTTGGACTGGAGAGGCTGTGGAGTTTGGACTGGAGAGGCTGTGGAGTTTGGACTGGAGAGGCTGTGGAGTTTGGCCTAGAAAGGCTGTGGAGTTTGGCCTAGAAAGGCTGTAGAGTTTGGCCTGGAGTTTGGACTGGAGAGGCTGTGGAGTTTGGACTGGAGAGGCTGTGGAGTTTGGACTGGAGAGGCTGTGGAGTTTGGCCTAGAAAGGCTGTAGAGTTTGGACTGGAGAGGCTGTGGAGTTTGGACTGGAGAGGCTGTGGAGTTTGGACTGGAGAGGCTGTGGAGTTTGGACTGGAGAGGCTGTGGAGTTTGGCCTAGAAAGGCTGTGGAGTTTGGCCTAGAAAGGCTGTGGAGTTTGGACTGGAGAGGCTGTGGAGTTTGGACTGGAGAGGCTGTGGAGTTTGGCCTGGAGAGTCGAGGGGGTTTGGCCCTGGAGACTCTGTGGGGTTTGGTTGGGGTCGGTAGTTGTTGACGTAAACAAGGCTGGTTGTGTCCACAGGTGGAGATCAGGGGGTCCTCAACTCGTTCTTCAACACCTGGTCCACAGCTGACATTTCTAAGCACCTCCCCTTCCTCTACAACCTCAGCAGTATCGCCATCTACTCCTACCTGCCTGCTTTTAAACAGTACGTACACACACACACACACACACACACACACACACAGTTCAAAGGTCACAGTGTTGTTGCCATGGCCACGCAGCTACGGCGCTGACGCCAAGGTGGTCCACTTCCTGGGCGGGACCAAGCCCTGGAACTACACGTATGACGGCCAGAGCGGCGAAGTCCTGGGCCGTGCAGAGGCGTCGGACTCGGGCCGCCTTCAACCGGACTTCCTGCGGGCGTGGTGGCGGCTGTACGCCGCGGCGGTGATGCCGTTACTGCAGCGAGCCTACGGGGACACGCCCTTCCGCAGCGGCGTGGTGGAGGCCGGAGAGGAAGTGAGTGCCTTTTCTTGTCCTTTTTTTTAGCGCTAATGTTGCAAAATCCAACGACGCTCTCTGAACGTTTGCCACGTAGCACCATCCATAATGAATGCTGTTGCACCTTTAACATGATGCTTGTGTACTAAACATGCTGCTTAGCTAGTGACTGATGACTTTTATTATTTGTGGAACTCTTTTAAACAGTTTCACATCAAAATAGCACTTCTGTGTTTTTAAAATGAAATGTCAGTAAAAATACGATCTAAACTGTTTTTAAAATGAAATGTCAGCGCTTACGGGAGGTCGTATTTAGTGTGTAATCAAAAGTCATGCAGCACACTTCCACAAGCCTGGGAAAGGCAAGGTGTGGAAGCGTGTAGAAGACTATCGGGAGTCATGACTAGCATTAGCGCTTACGAGACGTCGTATTTAGTCTGTAATCAAAAGTCATGCAGCACACTTCCACAAGCCTGGGAAAGGCAAGGTGTGGAAGCCTGTAGAAGACTATCAGGAGTCATAACTAGCATTAGCGCTTACAAGACGTCGTAGTTAGTCTGTAATCAAAAGGCATGCAGCACACTTCCACAAGCCTGGGAAAGGCAAGGTGTGGAAGCGTGTAGAAGACTATTGGGAGTCATAACTAGCATTAGCGCTTACGAGATGTTGTATTTAGTCTGTAATCAAAAGTCATGCAGCACACTTCCACAGGCCTGGGAAAGGCAAGGTGTGGAAGCGTGTAGAAGACTATCGGGAGTCATAACTAGCATTAGCGCTTACGAGACGTTGTAGTTAGTCTGTAATCAAAAGTCATGCAGCACACTTCCACAAGCTTGGGAAAGGCAAGGTGTGGAAGCATGTAGAAGACTATCAGCAGTCATAACTAGCATTAGCGCTTACGAGACGTCGTATTTAGTCTGTAATCAAAAGTCATGTAGCACACTTCCACAAGCCTGGGACAGGCAAGGTGTGGAAGCGTGTAGAAGACTATCGGGAGTCATAACTAGCATTAGCGCTTACGAGACGTTGTAGTTAGTCTGTAGTCAAAAGTCATGCAGCACACTTCCACAAGCCTGGGAAAGGCAAGGTGTGGAAGCGTGTAGAGGACTATCTGCAGTCATAACTAGCATTAGCGCTTACGAGACGTCGTATTTAGTCTGTAATCAAAAGTCATGCAGCACACTTCCGCAAGCCTGGGAAAGGTAAGGTGTGGAAGCGTGTAGAAGACCACCGGGAGTCATAACTAGCATTAGCGCTTACGAGATGTCGTATTTAGTCTGTAATCAAGTCATGCAGCACACTTCCACAAGCCTGGGAAAGGCAAGGTGTGGGAGCGTGTAGAAGACTATCGGCAGTCATAACTAGCATTAGCGCTTACGAGACGTCGTAGTTAGTCTGTAATCAAAAGTCATGCAGCACACTTCCACAAGCCTGGGAAAGGCAAGGTGTGGAAGCGTGTAGAGGACTATCTGCAGTCATAACTAGCATTAGCGCTTACGAGACGTCGTATTTAGTCTGTAATCAAAAGTCATGCAGCACACTTCCGCAAGCCTGGGAAAGGCAAGGTGTGGAAGCGTGTAGAAGACCATCGGGAGTCATAACTAGCATTAGCGCTTACGAGATGTCGTTTAGTCTGTAATCAAGTCATGCAGCACACTTCCACAAGCCTGGGAAAGGCAAGGTGTGGAAGCGTGTAGAGGACTATCGGCAGTCATAACTAGCATTAACGCTTACGAGACGTTGTAGTTAGTCTGTAATCAAAAGTCATGCAGCACACTTCCACAAGCCTGGGAAAGGCAAGGTGTGGAAGCGTGTAGAAGACTATCGGGAGTCATAACTAGCATTAGCGCTTACAAGACGTCGTATTTAGTCTGTAATCAAACGTCATGCAGCACACTTCCACAAGCCTGGGAAAGGCAAGGTGTGGGAGTGTGTAGAAGACTATCGGCAGTCATAACTAGCATTAGCGCTTACGAGACGTCGTAGTTAGTCTGTAATCAAAAGTCATGCAGCACACTTCCACAAGCCTGGGAAAGGCAAGGTGTGGAAGCGTGTAGAAGACTATCGGGAGTCATGACTAGCATTAGCGCTTACGAGACGTCGTATTTAGTCTGTAATCAAAAGGCATGCAGCACACTTCCACAAGCCTGGGAAAGGCAAGGTGTGGAAGCGTGTAGAGGACTGTCGGCAGTCATGACTAGCATTAGCGCTTACGAGATGTTGTAGTTAGTCTGTAATCAAAAGTCATGCAGCACACTTCCACAAGCCTGGGAAAGGCAAGGTGTGGAAGCGTGTAGAAGACTATCGGGAGTCATAACTAGCATTAGCGCTTACGAGACGTCGTATTTAGTCTGTAATCAAAAGTCATGCAGCGCACTTCCACAAGCCTGGGAAAGGCAAGGTGTGGAAGCGTGTAGAAGACTATCGGGAGTCATAACTAGCATTAGCGCTTACGAGACGTTGTATTTAGTCTGTAATCAAAAGCCATGCAGCACACTTCCACAAGCCTGGGAAAGGCAAGGTGTAGAAGACTATCGGGAGTCATAACTAGCATTAGCGCTTACAAGACGTCGTATTTAGTCTGTAATCAAAAGTCATGCAGCACACTTCCACAAGCCTGGGACAACTACACAAGGCAGGCGTGTTGGGGGCTCATTTGCAGATGGCCGCACTTTAATGGAAAACCAAGCAAAAAGCAGGTTTTTGGCAACGACTGCATGCTCATGCGTCACGGCCCAATATGCAAATGAGATGCGGTGCAGCAAGGGAGCGTCTACATTTGTCGACTTGAGGAACACCTTTTCGACATGTTTGTTACATCACGGCCGCTTATCTCTTGCAAAACATCCTGCTGCACTTTGACTCTCGGGGGTGGGAGGTCCTGTTCCCGCCGCAACGTATCTTGGATATATCCATAGTACAAACCCCGTTTCCATATGAGTTGGGAAATGGTGTTAGATGTAAATATAAACAGAATACAATGATTTGTAAATCCTTTTCAAGCCATATTCAGTTGAATATGCTACAAAGACAACATATTTCATGTTCAAACTCATAAACTTTATTTTTAGTTTGCAAATAATAATTAACTTAGAATTTCATGGCTGCAACACGTGACAAAGTAGTTGGGAAAGGGCATGTTCACCACTGTGTTACATGGCCTTTCCTTTTAACAACACTCAGTAAAGGTTTGGGAACTGAGGATTTGAAATGTGGACTCGTCCGACCACAGAACACTTTTCCACTTTGTATCAGTCCATTTTAGATGAGCTCAGGCCCAGCGAAGCCGACGGCGTTTCTGGGTGTTGTTGATAAACGGTTTTCGCCTTGCATAGGAGAGTTTTAACTTGCACTTACAGATGTAGCGACCATCTGTAGTTACTAACAGTGGGTTTCTGAAGTGTTCCTGAGCCCATGTGGTGATATCCTTTACACACTGATGTCGCTTGTTGATGCAGTACAGCCTGAGGGATGGAAGGTCACGGGCTTAGCTGCTTACCTGCAGTGATTTCTCCACATTCTCTTTGATGATATTACGGAGCGTAGATGGTGAAATCCCTAAATTCCTTGCAATAGCTGCTTGAGAAATGTTGTTCTTAAACTGTTCAACAATTTGCTCAGGCATTTGTTGACAAAGTGGTGACCCTCGCCCCGTCCTTGTTTGTGAATGACTGAGCATTTCATGGAATCTGCTTTTATACCCAATCATGGCACCCACCTGTTCCCAATTTGCCTGTTCACCTGTGGGATGTTCCAAATAAGTGTTTGATGAGCATTCCTCAACTTTATCAGTATTTATTGCCACCTTTCCCAACTTCTTTGTCACGTGTTGCTGCCATCAAATTCTAAAGTTAATGATTATTTGCAACAAAAAAAATGTTTATGAGTTTGAACATGAAATATGTTGTCTTTGTAGCATATTCAACTGAATGTGTTGAAAATGATTTGCAAATCATTGTATTCCGTTTATATTTACATCTAACACCATTTCCCAACTCATATGGAAACGGGGTTTGTATATCCGCAATGTATTCATAATATATCCGCAATATATTTGCAATATATTCATAATATATCACAATATATTCGCAATATATCCATAATATATCGGCAATATATCATAATAAACCCGCAATATACCCATAATATATCCACAATATACCCATAATATATCCGCAATATAGCCACATATACCCGCAATATACCCACAACATATCCATAATATATCCGCGATATACCCATAATATATCCGCAATATATCCATAATATATCCGCAATATAGCCATGATATACCCGCAATATACCCGCAATATATCCATAATATACCCGCAATATATCCATAATATACCCGCAATATATCCATAATATACCCGCAATATATCCATAATATACCCGCAATATATCCATAATATACCCACAATATATCCATAATATATCCATAATATACCCGCAATATACCCCTAATATACCCGCAATATATCCATAATATACCCATAATATATCCATAATATACCCGCAATATATCCATAATATACCCACAATATATCCATAATATATCCATAATATACCCGCAATATATCCATAATATACCCGCAATATATCCATAATATACCCTCAATATATCCCTAATATATCCATAATATACCCGCAATATATCCATAATATATCTGCAATATATCCATAATATACCCGCAATATATCCATAATATACCCGCAATATATCCATAATATACCCGCAGTGATGGGTCAAATGCAGAGAATAATTTGGCCACATTTAGTTTGTGTGTGACAATTATTGGTACTAACTTAATGTATCCATAATATACCCGCAATATACCCATAAGAGTTAAAAAGCACAACATATGAAGAGTAACACAACTGGAGTGTTTAGGAAATGTTGCAACAGAGACGTGAGTGCACTAAATAAACCTGAGTGCACTAAATAAACCTGAGTGCACTAAATAAACCTGAGTGCACTAAATAAACCTGAGTGCACTAAATAAACCTGAGTGCACTAAATAAACCTGGGTGCACTAAATAAACCTGGGTGCACTAAATAAACCTCCTGCACGGAGCAATGAGGTTAAGACCAGAGAACTATCAGGTCCTTATTCTATGCGGGGGCGGGGATGTTGGCTCGCACAGACCACCACACCACCGTCTCTTTCCCAGAATTCCAGCAGGTGGGGGTTGGGGCTCCAAGAATGTATCGGGGCCATAACAATGTTGATCTCTGTGCCGCAGACAGGAGCACCACACTCTCATTTAGACTCCAGGGATGACTAAAATGCTCATTTTGCCACCACACAGGATAAACTGCACCCGGACCAGGGGGAGGAGCCAGCTGTCGCCTCCTCTGCGGACGCCGCCGCCTCCCTCGCGCCCGCCTGCCGTCACATGTCCTCCGAGGAGAGGAAGCAGCGCTGGGAAGCGGGTGAGATCGACTACATGGGCGACGACTCCTTTGCCAACATCGAGCGCAAGCTGGACGCCTTCCTCAAGTAGCGGCTTGATGGACAGAGGCCCCGCCCCCCACCACCACACCCCCCCCAGCTAATCAATGAAGATTAATTAGAGGATCGGCCTCACTAACTGCACCGTGTGCCTAAAAATTAACACTTAGCATTAGCATGGTCAGGAAAATGCTAAACAACTCACAAGGGAGGGGGGGGGGGGGGGGGGGGGGGTCATGTTTGTGACCCTGCATAGCAAGCTGCTTTTTGGCTGGTTGCCTAGCAACTGCTGGGGGTGGGGTAAAAAGTTGATGACGGTAAGAGTTTTAGAAAGTGAAATGTTTTTTTTTTGGGCTTCCTAGAACGTCAAAGTAGCACAACTATTTCCTCTTCCCGCTTTAATGTGTCAAAGCAGACATTTTCCTGCACTTTCTGAGCGTCCACAGTGAACCCTCGCCTCGCCTCGCACGTACGTCCCCTCGTCACCTTTGGTGTGGTCACCGGCTGCCTAACTTAAGTTTTCACACCACACCTCGCGTCTTGTAAACGTGCTCACTCGCCCCCCAGGAAATGTAGGAGTGGAACACTGGATTGCAAATAAAAAGGACTAAAATATCACTCAGATGTGACGTTGATTCATTGAAATAAGTCTTCATCGCCGGTGTCTCAAAGGGCTGCACAAACTACAACTGGTAGGCAAGGGGAAAAACTTCAAAAGCCAAAAAATGAGGAAAAAGAAGAAACCTTGGGAAGGGGCCGTAGACGTGGGAACCCCCTTCCTGGGTGACGAGTGGATAGTTTGAATTATTTGTGATCATGTCAGAGTTCGGTCCATCGGGGGCAAGCGGAGTGTCAGGTTCAAACACCGATGACTTCTATTAAACAAATCTTGCCTAGGGCGCCAGATTGGTTAAGGCCAGGCCTGGTGGTCATAAACAGCTGTTGCACTCGGTCATAAAACAGTTAAAAGAAAAGGAGAGGGTCCTGCTCCCTCTCCACTTTGCAGATCTCTGGTCAGGACCAGGTCTTCCTGTAGCTGTCAATAGATCAAAGAAACCGACACCTCCATGTCGCATCCCATCGCACACAGTGGAGGTTTACAAGCCTTTTGCTTGATGAGATGAAAGACAGCTTCTGTCTTCTCGCAGGGTGAGCTGAACTCATGGGAACACAAAGTTGTGTGATAACTTTATTATTCTGACCGAGGGTCCCAGGAGGTGGTCGTCTATGTAGACTAAGTCAACAATGCAGAGATGTCACCATGAAGAGTGCTTTGCCCCAGGTCAAGACTTGGAACAGTTGGCGCCTCCTCCCAGACTGGAACCTCCACATGGAGGGATTTGTAGTGGAGAAGCAGCAGGTCAACTGGTATTTTAGATTGGAACTTAACTATTGCTGGCACAACATTCCAGAGTACTAAAAGCCCGAATATAAAACGCTCAAGGGCTTTTTGGGCTATAGGAATCACTAATAATCTGTGGTCTTGGAGCGTAGATATCTGGACAGAACGTAGGGTACAATACGGTGCTGAACTTCTCTCGATATATTTAGGCTGAATACCAATATACGATATATATTGCAATCTTTTTTTTTGTCCGGACAGTGAACTTAGACAAAGTCAAACCCAAAATATGCGTGTCAAATTGGAGGATCCCAACGCAGAGCAACAAATAAAAAGTATTCAAGAGGACTGAGATCAATTGAAGATCATCAGAGCAATTCCATGTTGATTATGATGTAAAGTGACGTGACTTATATAGCGCTTTAACTCAGTCTTCATCTTTAAGCTACATTCAAACCAGCGTGGGGGTCATAGCAGGTGGGCAAAGTGTCTTTGGGCCCAAGAACACACTTCTAGATTTGAACCTACGTCTATTTTTAGTAGGAAATCCACACAACTTGAGTGACGCGAGGCCCCAGCTTGATACTCTCGGCAGGGTTCTTGAGGGTGCACGGGCCCGACCAGTCTACATGTTTTGTCCGACCGTGTCCCTCGGGAAGTCCTGCTCATGGCGTGTTGGATTGCCTGATTGTGGCGGTCCGCTCCCTGGTGGAAGAGCTTGGTCCGCATTGCTGGCAGTGAGTTGGACCAATTTTCCTACCAGGGCGGCCCTTTGTCACCGATTATGGACAGAAGTTCTAGGCACATTCAGGGCGTTGAGGGGATCCGATTTGGTGGCTGCAGGATTAACCTGATGGCTTCATCTGGCCAGGATCTTCAGCTCTCACTGGATAGGTCTAATGGTTCTTGCCCAGAAAAGGGAGAGTGTCAGCTCCGAGATCCTGCCTCAAGTGGACGAGTTGAAGTACTTTGGGTTTTGTTCACGAGTGAGGGAAGAGTGGATCGACAGGCGGATCAGTGCAGCGGACCCTGTATCGATCAGTCACAGTGAAAGAGACAAGACTCGATATACTGGTCGATCCATGCTCCCATTCTCATCTATGGTCTTTGGGTTCTGGCCGAAAGGACACGGTCATGGGTACAAGTGGTAAAAACGAGTTTCCTCCGTCGGGTGGCGGGGCTATCCCTGTATGATCGGTGTCAGAGCTAGGTCCGCATTGCTGGCAGTAAGTCGGACCCGTTTCCAGTGAGGGTTGGACTCCACCAGGGCTGCCCTTTTGTTTCTGTTCACAACTTTAATAGAAAGATTTGGTGGCTGCAGGATTAGTTCTTTGCTTTTTGCGGATGATGTGGTCCTGATGGCTTCATCTGGCCAGGATCTTCAGCTCTCACTGGATGGGTCCAATGGTTCTTGCCCAGAAAAGGGTGAGTGTCCGCTCCAAGATCCTGCCTCAAGTAGACAAGTTTGTTCATCAGTGAGGGAAGAGTGGATTGACCGGTGGATCAGTGCGGTGGAACCTGTATCGATCCGTCGTAGTGAAAGAGAGAAGACTCTCCGGTCGATCTACGCTCCCATCATCTATGGTCATGAGCTTTGGGTTGTGACCGAAAGGACAAGTTCACGGTCACGGGTATAGGGTATGGGTACAAGTGGTAAAACGAGTTTCCTCCGTCGGGTGGCGGGGCTCTCCATGTATGATCGGTGTCGGAGCTTGGTCCGCATTGCCGGCAGTAAGTCAAACCTGTTGGATGATGTGGTCCTGATGGCTTCATTTGGCCAGGATCTTCAGCGCTCACTGGATAGGCGCAATGGTTCTTGCCCAGGAAAGGGTGAGTGTCCGCTCCGAGATCCTGCCTCAAGTAGACCAGTTTAAGTACCTCTGGGTTTTGTTCATCAGTGAGGGAAGAGTGGATTGACGGGTGGCAGACCCTGTATAGATCCGAGGCAAGGCTCTCAATTTACTGGTCGATCTACGTTCCTGTCCTCATGGACAAGATCACGGGTACTAGTGGTCAAAACAAGTTCTTCCTCAGAGATAGGGTGAGAGGCTCCGTCATTCAGGAGGAGTTCAGAGTAAAGCCGATGAGGTGGTTCAGGAATCTAATCCAGGATGACTCCCTGGGGAGCTTTTCGGGCACGTCCGACCAGTAAGAGGCCACCTCGGGAGATCCAAGACACGGACTGACTGTCATGGTAGCTGGGACAGGGAAGTCTGCTTAGATTGATGCCCCGGCAACCCGACCTCGGGTAAGCGGAGCAAGACGGATGGAAAGATGCTTGGCCTTTCTCCTTGGGAACTTGCCAATTTTCCATCTTGCAGGATGAGCTTCAAGAGAAAACTACTGGGAAACTTCAGGACAAAAATTTAAATCCTTCCCTTTTCTTCTTAAGACTGTTAGTTGTACATGAATATTTATGCCATTTGTGTTTGTAGTCAACAGTTTGTAGCCATCAACGTCTGCAAGTTGAAATGTTCATGTAATAAAAACATATGAGGAAAAGTTGTCTCTTTTTGCAATGTTTGTATTCTAAAAGAAGATGAAAATGCTGACATTGAATTTTTTTGGAACATTCCAAATAGTCCAAAAGAAATGAAATCAGAGCTTTGGTGTTTTTGTTTCTTCCAAATGGTTGTTTTATAAAGCAGGAATGTATACCACACAGAGCGGACTATCGATGGAATGCGGGACAACCAAAATGAGTAACAAACGATATTTTTTAGCATCTGTGTGGAGAATCTACCCTAAACACAAACGCAACAACATCCAAACTACGACATTCGGAATGCCAACAAGTTGTAAAAATTAAAAACAAAAAACCCGAAGACTACAACTCCATCAGCGCCTTGATGTCGTTGATGCGGGACGTCTTCCTGCCGGGGCCGGTGGAGCCCAACGCCGACTCCACTAAATCCTGCTTCTGCTTCTGAATCTTCACCATGTTTTCTTCCACAGAGTCCTTCACGATAAACTGCAAGCACACACACATTCTTGTCTTTGTTACCTTCTTGAGACCTGAGAAAAATGCCCACCTCTTTAGGACCAGCCTTTCTAGATACATTAATAATATATACACATACTATGCAAATATAAAAAAGGTAAGCTTTTAGTTATTTGTAATTGGTTTTTAATCATTTACTTCTTACAGTATGTTCTATATCAGGGGTCAGCAACCTTTTTGAAAGCAAGAGCTACTTCTTGGGTAGTGATTAATGCGAAGGGCTACCAGTAAGATACACACTTAAATAAATTGCCAGAAATAGCCAATTTGCTCAATTTACCTTTTAACTCTTATGTTATTATCAATAATTAATTATATTTACACTTAATTGAACGGTTTAAAAGAGGAGAAAACACGAAACAAATGACAATTACATTTTGAAACATAGTTTACCTTCAATTTCGACTCTTTAAAATTCAACCGAAAAAAAGAAGAGAAAAACTAGCTAATTCGAATCTTTTTGAAAACATTTCAAAAATAATTTATGGATCATTAGTAATTTTTCCTGATTAAGATTAATTTTAGAATTTTGATGATAGGTTAAAATCCAATCTGCACTTTGTTAGAATATATAACAAATTGGACCAAGCTATATTACTAACAAAGACAAATTATTATTTCTTCTAGATTTTCCAGAACAAAAATTTAAAAAAATTCAAAAGACTTTGAAATAAGATTTAAATTTGATTCTACAGATTTTCTAGATTTTCCAGAATAATTGTTTTGAATTTTAATCATAATAAGTTTGAAGAAATATTTCACAAATATTCTTCGTCGAAAAAACAGAAGCTAAAATGAAGAATTAAATTAAAATGTATTTATTATTCTTTACAATAAAACAAATAAATTACTTGAACATTGATTCAATAATAATAATGATAATAATACCTGGGATTTATATAGCGCTTTTCTAAGTACCCAAAGTCGCTTTACATGTTGAAAATTGTAATTTATCATCAATTTTTTTATTATTTAAATTGTCAGGAAAGAAGAGGAAGGAATTTAAAAGGTATGTGTTTAAAAATCCTAAAATCATTTTTAAGGTTTTATCTTCAATTTCGACTCTTTAAAATTCAAAATTCTACAGAAAAAAAGAAGAGAAAAACTAGCTAATTCGAATGTTTTTGAAAAAATTTCAAAAAGAATTTATGGAACATCATTAGTAATTTTTCCTGATTAAGATTAATTTTAGAATTTTGATGACATGTTTTAAATAGGTTAAAATCCAATCTACACTTTGTTACAATATATAACAAATTGGACCAAGCTATATTTCTAACAAAGACAAATCCTTATTTCTTCTAGATTTTCCAGAACAAAATTTTTAAAAGAAATTCAAAAGACTTTGAAATAAGATTTAAATTTGATTCTACAGATTTTCTAGATTTTCCAGAATATTTTTTTTGAATTTTAATCATAAGTTTGAAGAAATATTTCACAAATATTCTTCGTCGAAAAAAACAGAAGCTAAAATGAAGAATTAGATTAAAATTGATTTATTATTCTTTACGATAAAAAAAATAAATTACTTGAACATTGATTCAATAATAATAATGATAATACCTGGGATTTATATAGCGCTTTTCTAAGTACCCAAAGTCGCTTTACATGTTAAAAATTGTAATTTATCATACATTTTTTTATTATTTAAATTGTCAGGAAAGAAGAGGAAGGAATTTAAAAGGTAAAAAGGTATATGTGTTTAAAAATCCTAAAATCATTTTTAAGGTTTTATTTTTTCTCTAAAATTGTCTTTCTGAAAGTTATAAGAAGCAAAGTAAAAAAAATAATGAATTTATTTAAACAAGTGAAGACCAAGTCTTTAAAATATTTTCTTGGATTTTCAAATTCTATTTGAGTTTTGTCTCTCTTAGAATTAAAAATGTCGGGCAAAGCGAGACCAGCTTGCTAGTAAATAAATACAATTTAAAAAATAGAGGCAGCTCACTGGTAAGTGCTGCTATTTGAGCTATTTTTAGAACAGGCCAGCGGGCTACTCATCTGGTCCTTACGGGCTACCTGGTGCCCGCGGGCACCGCGTTGGTGACCCCTGCTCTACATACATATTTTTGTATTAATTTTGGCCAAAGAGGGCACATTTAAATTTCTTACACACACTTGTTATTTCATATGTTGACCAGAGGGGGAGCACTTTTAAAAGCGACACAGGCAATTTGAAAAAAATCCCTCCTTTTTGGGACCACCCTCATTTTGAGAGATGTCACCACAAATGAGACATTGTCTATTAGATGCAATGTTATTGATTTATGTCATCACTTGTTCACACCTCCTCATATGGAAGATACTTTTCCTTCTTCATGTCTCAAGAAGGGTAGGAATACAAGAACACCATGATAACACACACACACACACTTTTTGTATTTGTTACCTTCTTGAGACCTGAGAAAAATACCTCCCTCTTTAGGACCAGCCTTTCTAGATATATAAGGAAGTGTATTTACCACATTAACAATATGTACATACTATGCACATGTAAAAAAGGTAAGCTTTTAGTTTTTGTTTTTGTGTGTGTTTGTAATTGTTTCAATCATTATGTACTTCAAGTTATTACAGTATGTCTATATATACATATTAATTTTTTTTAAATAAATTTTGGCCAAAGGGGGCGCATTTCAATTTCTTACACACACTTGTGATTTCATATGTTGACCAGAGGGGGAGCACTTTTAAAAGCGACACGGTCAATTTGAAAAATCCCTCCCTTTTGGGACCACCCTCATTTTGCTAGATGTCACCAGCAGGGGGTGCAAATGAGACATTGTCTATTAGTTTCCTGTATTAGGATCCTGATTTTGGTCCTAACTTGTTCACCGGTCCTCATATGGAAGATACTTTTCCTTCTCCATGTCTCAAGAAGGGTAAAAATACAAGTACACAATATTTTCCTACTTTGGTGACAAAGACTTTCCTCTTCTGGCCCAGACGGTGGCAGCGGTCGATGCACTGCTCCTCAGTGGCTGGGTTCCACGCCTAAATAACAAATACCAAACATTGGTGTGCGCCGAGATAAAATAATACCAATATATTCCCAAAACTCTAACAAATAAAAAGGTGAGTTTTGCTTTACCTATTGAGTTGACTAATACTTTGTTGACCTGTAATAGTATTTATTTATTCCACGGCCCACTTTCAATTTCATCAAATGAATAACATTTTTACTCGAAAGAAATCAATCACTTATGTGATTAATCACAACACATGATTGTAATAATCATTAATAGTGTACTATGTCAATAATAGTTAATGTACAATGTCAGGTCATATGTCAATAATAATAGTGTACAATGTCAGGTCATGTTAATAATAATAGTGTACAATGTCAGGTCATGTCAATAATAATAGTGTACAATGTCAGGTCATGTCAATAATAATAGTGTACAATGTCAGGTCATGTCAATAATAATAGTGTACAACGTCAGGTCATGTTAATAATAATAGTGTACAATGTCAGGTCATGTCAATAATAATAGTGTACAATGTCAGGCCATGTTAATAATAACAGTGTACAATGTCAGGTCATGTCAATAATAATAATAGTAGTGTACAATGTCAGGTCATGTCAATAATAATAGTGTACAATGTCAGGTCATGTCAATAATAATAGTGTACAATGTCAGGTCATGTTAATAATAATAGTGTACAATGTCAGGTCATGTTAATAATAATAATGTACAATGTCAGGTCATGTTAATAATAATAGTGTACAATGTCAGGTCATGTCAATAATAATAATGTACAATGTCAGGCCATGCCAATAATAATAGTGTACAATGTCAGGTCATGTCAATAATAATAGTGTACAATGTCAGGTCATGTTAATAATAATAGTGTACAATGTCAGGTCATGTTAATAATAATAGTGTACAACGTCAGGTCATGTCAATAATAATGTACAATGTCAGGTCATGTCAATAATAATAGTGTACAATGTCAGGTCATGTTAATAATAATAGTGTACAATGTCAGGTCATGTTAATAATAATAGTGTAAAATGTCAGGTCATGTTAATAATAATAGTGTACAATGTCAGGTCATGTTAATAATAATAATAGTGTACATTGTCAGGTCATGTTAATAATAATAGTGTACAATGTCAGGTCATGTCAATAATAATAGTGTACAATGTCAGGTCATGTCAATAATAATAGTGTACAATGTCAGGTCATGTTAATAATAATAGTGTACAATGTCAGGCCATGTTAATAATAATAGTGTACAATGTCAGGTCATGTCAATAATAATAGTGTACAATGTCAGGTCATGTCAATAATAATAGTGTACAATGTCAGGTCATGTCAATAACAATAGTGTACAATGTCAGGTCATGTCAATAATAATAGTGTACAATGTCAGGTCATGTCAATAATAATAATGTACAATGTCAGGCCATGTTAATAATAATAGTGTACAATGTCAGGCCATGCCGATAATAATAGTGTACAATGTCAGGTCATGTCAATAATAATAGTGTACAATGTCAGGTCATGTCAATAATAATAATGTACAATGTCAGGCCATGTTAATAATAATAGTGTACAATGTCAGGCCATGCTAATAATAATAGTGTACAATGTCAGGTCATGTCAATAATAATAGTGTACAATGTCAGGTCATGTCAATAATAGTGTACAATGTCAGGTCATATGTCAATAATAGTGTACAATGTCAGGTCATGTCAATAATAATAGTGTACAATGTCAGGTCATGTCAATTATAATAGTGTACAATGTCAGGTCATGTTAATAATAATAGTGTACAATGTCAGGTCATGTCAATAATAATAGTGTACAATGTCAGGTCATGTCAATAATAATAGTGTACAATGTCAGGTCATGTCAATAATAATAGTGTACAATGTCAGGTCATGTCAATAATAATAGTGTACATTGTCAGGTCATGTCAATAATAATAGTGTACAATGTCAGGTCATGTTAATAATAATAGTGTACAATGTCAGGTCATGTTAATAATAATAGTGTACAACGTCAGGTCATGTCAATAATAATGTACAATGTCAGGTCATGTCAATAATAATAGTGTACAGTGTCAGGTCATGTCAATAATAATAGTGTACAATGTCAGGTCATGTTAATAATAATAGTGTACAATGTCAGGTCATGTCAATAATAATAGTGTACAATGTCAGGTCATGTCAATAATAATAGTGTACAATGTCAGGTCATGTTAATAATAATAGTGTACAATGTCAGGTCATGTTAATAATAATAATAGTGTACAATGTCAGGTCATGTCAATAATAATAGTGTACAATGTCAGGCCATGTCAATAATAATAGTGTACAATTTCAGGTCATGTCAATAATAATAATGTACAATGTCAGGCCATGTTAATAATAATAGTGTACAATGTCAGGCCATGCCGATAATAATAGTGTACAATGTCAGGTCATGTCAATAATAATAGTGTACAATGTCAGGTCATGTCAATAATAATGTACAATGTCAGGCCATGTTAATAATAATAGTGTACAATGTCAGGCCATGCCAATAATAATAGTGTACAATGTCAGGTCATGTCAATAATAATAGTGTACAATGTCAGGTCATGTCAATAATAGTGTACAATGTCAGGTCATATGTCAATAATAGTGTACAATGTCAGGTCATGTCAATAATAATAGTGTACAATGTCAGGTCATGTCAATTATAATAGTGTACAATGTCAGGTCATGTCAATAATAATGTACAATGTCAGGCCATGTTAATAATAGTGTACAATGTCAGGTCATGTCAATAATAATAGTGTACAATGTCAGGTCATGTCAATAATAATAGTGTACAATGTCAGGTCATGTCAATAATAATAGTGTACAATGTCAGGTCATGTTAATAATAGTGTACAATGTCAGGTCATGTTAATAATAGTGTACAATGTCAGGTCATGTTAATAATAGTGTACAATGTCAGGCCATGTTAATAATAGTGTACAATGTCAGGCCATGTTAATAATAATAGTGTACAATGTCATGTCAATAATAATAGTGTACAATGTCAGGTCATGTCAATAATAATAATGTACAATGTCAGGCCATGCCAATAATAATAGTGTACAATGTCAGGTCATGTCAATAATAATAGTGTACAATGTCAGGTCATGTTAATAATAATAATAGTGTACAATGTCAGGTCATGTCAATAATAGTGTACAATGTCAGGTCATGTCAATAATAATAGTGTACAATGTCAGGTCATGTCAATAATAATAATGTACAATGTCAGGCCATGTAAATAATAATAGTGTACAATGTCAGGCCATGCCGATAATAATAGTGTACAATGTCAGGTCATGTCGATAATAATAGTGTACAATGTCAGGTCATGTCAATAATAATAGTGTACAATGTCAGGTCACGTCAATAATAATAGTGTACAATGTCAGGTCATGTCAATAATAGTGTACAATGTCAGGTCATATGTCAATAATAGTGTACAATGTCAGGTCATGTCAATAATAATAGTGTACAATGTCAGGTCATGTCAATTATAATAGTGTACAATGTCAGGTCATGTCAATAATAATAATGTACAATGTCAGGCCATGTTAATAATAATAGTGTACAATGTCAGGTCATGTCAATAATAGTGTACAATGTGAGGTCATGTCAATAATAATAGTGTACAATGTCAGGTCATGTCAATAATAATAGTGTACAATGTCAGGTCATGTCAATAATAATAGTGTACAATGTCAGGTCATGTCAATAATAATAGTGTACAATGTCAGGCCATGTTAATAATAATAGTGTACAATGTCAGGTCATGTCAATAATAATAGTGTACAATGTCAGGCCATGTCAATAATAATAGTGTACAATGTCAGGCCATGTTAATAATAATAGTGTACAATGTCAGGTCATGTTAATAATAGTGTACAATGTCAGGCCATGTTAATAATAGTGTACAATGTCAGGCCATGTTAATAATAATAATAGTGTACAATGTCATGTCAATAATAATAGTGTACAATGTCAGGCCATGTTAATAATAAAAATAGTGTACAATGTCAGGTCATGTCAATAATAATAGTGTACAATGTCAGGTGATGTTAATAATAATAGTGTACAATGTCAGGCCATGTTAATAATAATAGTGTACAATGTCAGGCCATGTTAATAATAATAGTGTACAATGTCAGGTCATGTCAATAATAATAGTGTACAATGTCAGGCCATGTTAATAATAATAGTGTACAATGTCAGGTCATGTCAATAATAATAATGTACAATGTCAGGTCATGTCAATAATAGTTAATAGTCACAACTCACTGGGTCCATGATGAAGACGTGTGAGGCGGCGGTCAGGTTAAGCCCCACCCCTCCAGCTTTGAGTGACAGCAGCATGACGGTGGGGCTGCTGGCTGAGACACTCTGGAAGTCCTGAATCACCTGAGTACGTTTCTTCTGGCTCATGGTGCCGTCCAGACGCACAAAGCGGAAGCCGTGCTCCCTGTTGGGGGACCACACCTGAGTTAGTGTGGAACACTATTTTAGTACCTAGGAATGTTAGTGTGGAACACTATTTTAGTACCTAGGAATGTTAGTGTGGACCACTATTTTAGTACCTATGAATGTTAGTGTGGAACACTATTTTAGTACCTATGAATGTTAGTGTGCACCACTATTTTAGTACCTATGAATGTTAGTGTGGACCACTATTTTAGTACCTACGAATGTTAGTGTTGACCACTATTTTAGTACCTATGAATGTTAGTGTGGACCACTATTTTAGTACCTATGAATGTTAGTGTTGACCACTATTTTAGTACCTATGAATGTTAGTGTGGAACACTATTTTAATACCTATGAATGTTAGTGTTGACCACTATTTTAGTACCTATGAATGTTAGTGTGGAACACTATTTTAGTACCTATGAATGTTAGTGTGGAACACTATTTTAGTACCTAGGAATGTTAGTGTGGACCACTATTTTAGTACCTAGGAATGTTAGTGTGGAACACTATTTTAGTACCTATGAATGTTAGTGTGGAACACTATTTTAGTACCTATGAATGTTAGTGTGGAACACTATTTTAGTACCTATGAATGTTAGTGTGGACCACTATTTTAGTACCTACGAATGTTAGTGTTGACCACTATTTTAGTACCTATGAATGTTAGTGTGGACCACTATTTTAGTACCTATGAATGTTAGTGTTGACCACTATTTTAGTACCTATGAATGTTAGTGTGGAACACTATTTTAGTACCTATGAATGTTAGTGTGGACCACTATTTTAGTACCTATGAATGTTAGTGTGGACCACTATTTTAGTACCTAAGAATGTTAGTGTGGACCACTATTTTAGTACCTATGAATGTTAGTGTGGAACACTATTTTAGTACCTGTGAATGTTAGTGTGGAACACTATTTTAGTACCTAGGAATGTTAGTGTGGACCACTATTTTAGTACCTAGGAATGTTAGTGTGGAACACTATTTTAGTACCTATGAATGTTAGTGTGGAACACTATTTTAGTACCTATGAATGTTAGTGTGCACCACTATTTTAGTACCTATGAATGTTAGTGTGGACCACTATTTTAGTACCTACGAATGTTAGTGTTGACCACTATTTTAGTACCTATGAATGTTAGTGTGGACCACTATTTTAGTACCTATGAATGTTAGTGTTGACCACTATTTTAGTACCTATGAATGTTAGTGTGGAACACTATTTTAATACCTATGAATGTTAGTGTTGACCACTATTTTAGTACCTATGAATGTTAGTGTGGAACACTATTTTAGTACCTATGAATGTTAGTGTGGAACACTATTTTAGTACCTAGGAATGTTAGTGTGGACCACTATTTTAGTACCTAGGAATGTTAGTGTGGAACACTATTTTAGTACCTATGAATGTTAGTGTGGAACACTATTTTAGTACCTATGAATGTTAGTGTGGAACACTATTTTAGTACCTATGAATGTTAGTGTGGACCACTATTTTAGTACCTACGAATGTTAGTGTTGACCACTATTTTAGTACCTATGAATGTTAGTGTGGACCACTATTTTAGTACCTATGAATGTTAGTGTTGACCACTATTTTAGTACCTATGAATGTTAGTGTGGAACACTATTTTAATACCTATGAATGTTAGTGTGGACCACTATTTTAGTACCTATGAATGTTAGTGTGGACCACTATTTTAGTACCTATGAATGTTAGTGTGGAACACTATTTTAATACCTATGAATGTTAGTGTGGAACACTATTTTAGTACCTACGAATGTTAGTGTTGACCACTATTTTAGTACCTATGAATGTTAGTGTTGACCACTATTTTAGTACCTATGAATGTTAGTGTGGAACACTATTTTAATACCTATGAATGTTAGTGTGGACCACTATTTTAGTACCTATGAATGTTAGTGTGGACCACTATTTTAGTACCTATGAATGTTAGTGTGGACCACTATTTTAGTACCTATGAATGTTAGTGTGGACCACTATTTTAGTACCTATGAATGTTAGTGTGGACCACTATTTTAGTACCTAGGAATGTTAGTGTGGAACACTATTTTAGTACCTATGAATGTTAGTGTTGACCACTATTTTAGTACCTATGAATGTTAGTGTGGACCACTATTTTAGTAGTCATACACACTATTCTCTACACTTATTCCATGCCACCATCAAAATGTAAAAACTGAACTTTGTACTTTTAAATTCCCTTCTTCATCTAGAAGTGTTTGAAAGTATTTAATGACATCATCTAGTTACAAAACCCCTGCAGAGTTCTAGAACCAAAAACAAACAATACTGTGCTCATAAATATGATTAAAAAAACAACTATTTAATATTCTTAAAAGAACAGCAGTGGTGTGGAGTTTGTCAAGTATATACAAAAAAAACCTATATTTGTATTAATATTTGTAATATCATTATTTATAATGTGTTATCATATTCTATTATACCATGAATAAAAAGTCTATGTATGAACTACCTCATTTGTCACGTCCACATATTAGTGGTGTGCTGACTCAACAAACCACACAAGTGAGGTAGAAACTATTGCAGATACTCCCTGCCTTCTAGGCATCACCACCGTGTACTGGTGGAAACATAAACACATCACCACTGTGTACTGGTGGAAACAAACACATCACCACCGTGTACTGGTGGAAACATAAACACATCACCACTGTGTACTGGTGGAAACATAAACACATCACCACCGTGTACTGGTGGAAACATAAACACATCACCACCGTGTACTGGTGGAAACATAAACACATCACCACCGTGTACTGGTGGAAACATAAACACATCACCACCGTGTACTGGTGGAAACATAAACACATCACCACCGTGTACTGGTGGAAACATAAACACATCACCACTGTGTACTGGTGGAAACATAAACACATCACCACCGTGTACTGGTGGAAACATAAACACATCACCACCATGTACTGGTGGAAACATAAACACATCACCACCGTGTACTGGTGGAAACATAAACACATCACCACCGTGTACTGGTGGAAACATAAACACATCACCACCGTGTACTGGTGGAAACATAAACACATCACCACCGTGTACTGGTGGAAACATAAACACATCACCACCGTGTACTGGTGGAAACATCAAAGCAGTGCAATTCCAACACACCAAAAAAGAAAAGTGACACAATTGTGCTGACTTTCTTTAAATGTGCACTGACAGAACTATCAGGCAGTGTCTCATGCAGCATTTTAAACGGCGTACATGGAGTCACTGCCCCGCTTTACCGTCTACCTCTGATTGGTATACTTGCTCACCCCGGCATCAACTATTTACTTGCCTAACGGAATTGCTATTGCGACATCTCATGGACACATTTAGAACTGCAGTTTATTTCATTTAAAAATGCAGCTCAATTTTAGACTGAGCAAACTCATCTCACGGGCCAGACTGAACATGTTTGATATCCCTGTTGCATTGTTGACTTACCTCTATCAACATGTTTGTGTGTTGTATTATGGAAACTTTTGACACCCCTAGTGTGTACTACCTTGCCTTACTATGATGTAATGTTTGTGCGTTGGTATGGAAGTATGGAAACTTTTGACACCCCTAGTGTGTTACTACTTTGCCTTACCTGTATGGATGTAATGTGTGTGGTATTATGGAAACTTTTGACACCCCTAGTGTGTTACTACCTTGCCTTACCTGTATGGATGTAATGTGTGTGGTATTATGGAAACTTTTGACACCCCTAGTGTGTTACATTGTTGCCTTACCTGTATGAATGTAGTGTGTGTGTGTTGTATTATGGAAACTTTTGACACCCCTAGTTTGTTACTACCTTGCCTTACTATGATGTAATGTTTGGAAGTATGGATACTTTTGACACCCCTAGTGTGTTACTATGTTGTTGCCTTACCTGTATGGATGTAATGTTTGTGTTGGTATGAAAGTACTTTTGACGATCCAGTGTCTATGATGTAAATGTGTGTGTGTTGGTATGGAAGTATGGATACTTCTGACACCCCTAGTGTGTTACTACCTTGCCTTACTATGATGTAATGTTTGTGTGTTGGTATGGAAGGATGGATACTTTTGACACCCCTAGTGTGTTACTATGTTGTTGCCTTACCTGTATGGATGTAATGTTTGTGTTGGTATGAAAGTATGGATACTTTTGACGAGTGTGTGTTGGTATGGAAGTATGGATACTTTTGACACCCCTAGTGTGTTACTTACCTTGCCTTACTATGATGTAATGTTTGTGTGTTGGTATGGAAGTATGGATACATTTGACACCCCTAGTTTGTTACTACCTTGCCTTACTATGATGTAGTATGAATACTTTTGACAACCCAGTGTGTTACTATGTTGCCTTACTATGATGTAATGTTTGTGTGTTGGTATGGAGGTATGGATACTTTTGACACCCCTAGTGTGTTACTACCTTGCCTTATTATGATGTAATGTGTGTGTGTTGGTATGGAAGTATGGATGCTTTTGACACCCCTAGTGTGTTATGTTGGAAGCAGATCAGAATCATATCCATATTTAAGTGTTACTTCTTTCTAAACTCCTATAGTCATATAAAGAATAGCTAGTATTCTTCCTTCTTTTGAGTCTCATAGTAAGGTGTTGGCCTTCTAGATTGGAATGTGTCAGAGTAGAGATAACTCGGAGTAGTCTAAACAAAGGGAGTGGGGACGAGCGACAGAGGGAAGATCACGGGACTTCCGGGGGTTTGAGGGGAGACCGAGCTAGACCGATCTGGACCGGGCTGGGGAACGCTGGTGTGCTAGATTGGTCTCACGGTTGTCCTCTAAGCTTGGAGAATAAACCACAAAATACCAACTACTGCCTGTTGATTGAATATAAACATCAGCTTATTGCCACAAAAAGAATCTGGGAGAGACTAGCAATTTGAATTCCCCATTGGAGGAATGCTGGTCGACGCAACAGTTACTATGTGGTTGCCTTACTATGATGTAATGTTTGTGTGTTGGTATGGAAGGATGGATACTTTTGTAGCTGCCTTACCTGAGCGGCGTCTCCAGGATGCTGAGGAAGCGAGTGAACTGCGAGACGACCAGACACTTGATGCTGCTGTCTTCTCTCTGCAGCCTGAGCATGTTTGCCATCAGTGCGTGTACCTGCGTGGACAAAAAGGTGTCAAGGCACGACATTTCTACGGAATGTGCTGGACCGTGAGGATGACCTTTGAGCTGCTCCTCCACTTCCCGGGACTCCCGCTGCTCTCCTCCCCCGCCTCCTCCTGCGGGAACTCCACCAGCTCGCTGATCTTGATGTCGCTCCGACACAGAGGACAGCGAGCGCTCTCCTGCCAGTCGCACGTTTTACAAGTCAGCGGGAGACAAAAGAGGTGAGGTGCAACGCCGCGCGCTCACCTGCTCCGTCCCGATGACCTGGGCGATGCAGGGCCGGCAGTAGACGTGGGCGCAGTGCGTGATGACGGGCAGGCGCACCGAGTCCAGACACACGGAGCACTCCTCGTCCGAGCCGCTGGCCAGAACCACACGAAGCTTGGCAATCAGGCGCTCTCGCAGTTCGGCAGGCGTGGTTGCAACGTCTGACAAGAGATGGCGGTTATCAAAAAGGCTCCAACTAATGGACTAATGCAGGGGTGGCAAAGTCATTTTAGCTCAGGTGCCGCGTGGAGGAACATCTGTGCACACGCGGGCCGGACTATTACAATCATGGCATTAAAAACTAAAAAATAAAGACAACTTTAGTTAATTTGTAATTTTGTGTGTGTTTGTAATTGGTTCATTCTTTATTTACTTCAAGTTATTACAGTATGTCTCTATATACATGTATTTTTATTTTTTTAAATTAATTTTGGCCAAAGGGGGTGTTTTTTACACACCCTTGTTATTTGGTATGTTGACCAGAGGGGGAGCACATCAAATTTTTACACACACTTATTTCATATGTTGACCAAAGGGGGCGCACATCAATTTCTTACACACACTTATTTCATATGTTGACCAAAGGGGGCGCACATCAATTTCTTACACACACTTATTTCATATGTTGACCAAAGGGGGCGCACATCAATTTCTTACACACACTTATTTCATATGTTGACCAAAGGGGGCGCACATCAATTTCTTACACACACTTATTTCATATGTTGACCAAAGGGGGCGCACATTAATTTCTTACACACACTTATTTCATATGTTGACCAAAGGGGGCACACATCAATTTCTTACACACACTTATTTCATATGTTGACCAAAGGGGGCGCAC
The DNA here is from genome assembly GCF_033978785.1 of Entelurus aequoreus. Taxonomy (NCBI): domain Eukaryota; kingdom Metazoa; phylum Chordata; class Actinopteri; order Syngnathiformes; family Syngnathidae; genus Entelurus; species Entelurus aequoreus. Next base: position 93,064,133 of record NC_084733.1, read on the forward strand.
ATCAATTTCTTACACACACTTATTTCATGTGTTGACCAAAGGGGGCGCACATCAATTTCTTACACACACTTATTTCATATGTTGACCAAAGGGGGCGCACATCAATTTCTTACACACACTTATTTCATATGTTGACCAAAGGGGGCGCACATCAATTTCTTACACACACTTATTTCATATGTTGACCAAAGGGGGCGCACATCAATTTCTTACACACACTTATTTCATATGTTGACCAAAGGGGGCGCACATCAATTTCTTACACACACTTATTTCATATGTTGACCAAAGGGGGAGCACATCAAATTTTTACACACACTTATTTCATATGTTGACCAAAGGGGGAGCACTTCAAATTTTTACACACAATTGTTATTTCATATGTTGACCAGAGGGGAAGCACTTCAAATTTTTACACACACTTGTTATTTCATATGTTGACCAGAGGGGGAGCACTTTTAAAAGAAAAAATGTATCGTCTTACTTTGGCCAAAAATAGAACAAACACATTCTGAAATGTTGCTGGGACGGGTTTGGTTTTGGAATTGGATTGCATTATTGTGGTATTGTTTTGTTGATTGATTAATAAATTCATTAAAAAAATAAAAAATAAAAAAATTAATTAATTAATTTTAAAAAAAGAAAAGAAAAAGAAAAAAACAAAACAAATAAATTCATTTAAAAAATTAAAAAATAATTTAAAAAAAGAAAAGAAAAAGAAAAAAAACAAACAAATAAGAGACCTTTTTGCTCAATATGTTGAAAAATATTCTTTAAATGAAGTAAATGCTAGTGCCATTATCTTGACATAATGATATGCGCTCGGCATTACATTTCTTGAAACCAACAAACTTATACTAAAAACTAATGTATTGTTCTTAATGGAAAGGCAACAAGGCGAGCGCTTGTTACTCTCGGGGTCTCCTAGCCGCTCAGGCAAATCATATTGTCGAAAAATGCTTTTTTCCATGGATAACATGACATCATTGCACCAAGTGCGTGCTCTTTCAGTCAATTAGTGCACATATATACAGCCCGGCCCCCGGCCAAAATGTTCTTAATTGTAATTTTGAGGAATTTATCTGAATGTGCATGAACTATTTCTGTTCAAAATTGTCTGAAATGTTAAATGTTTAAATAGTCAGTTTACTGTACTGTGCCAACTGTACTACTATATGAGTACTTTCTATTGTTTCATTGAAAATAAAACAGCAAAGTCCATTTGGCTGTCATCTGTTTTAATTATGAGACACAATTGTGTCAAAGTCATGATTTTTTTTTTTTTCATGCTTGAAATAAGAAATGATGACTTTAAAAAAGTAGTTTTCTACTTGTGAGTGTTGATGACACAGCTTTGCAACACTTGATATTCTAGTTTCAAGCATGTTTTACTCAATATAGCTCATCAAATCTCAGCAACAAGCTGTAATATCTTACTGACATCATTTAGGACCAAAACACTTCAAACAAGTAAAACACTAATCTGCTTAGTGAGAAGAATGATCTTATCAGACAGAAAATAAGCAACTATCAGCCTTATTTGAGATATTTCATCTTACTTAGATTTCACTCTTTGCAGTGTGCTTGTTTTTGAACAACATGAAAGTGGTACGGGATGAGGACGGTGCTACCTGAATCGGTGGAGGTGTGTGCCAGCAGGTCAGGGTGGCAGCAGTGCTGTCGGAGCCTCATCAGGATGGCCAGGACGTCAGCGTAATTCCTCAACACCGTCCCTTCGGCCACGTATCTGGCGGAACAAAAACAGAATGACGAACGGCGTGGGCCAGTATTCAACTTAACGCGTTGCGTTTGCCGCAAACCTGCTAATGGTGTGTCGTCCCTCGTTGCGCGCCAGCTCGTACTCCTCCCGCTCGGCGGCGCTCAGCTCCACCTGCTCCACGCACACGCACTTCTCGGGCAGCGTCACCAGGGGGCGCCCGTTCACCTCGCTGCACTTGGTGCGTCGCAGCGTGATGCACTTCACCAGGGTCTGAAGGTTCCTAGCACAGAGTAGTCCTCTTTTTAGACCCACATTTTGTAGGATTTGCTGTATTTCTACCTTTTGTCATTTGTTAGTTCAATGTATCGTATTTTTCACACTATAAAGGCGCACTTAAAAATCCGTGATACGTGTAGACAGCAATATGATGGCAGTCACACATAAGAGATACGTGTAGACTGCAATATGATGGCAGTCACACATAAGAGATACGTGTAGACTGCAATGTGATGGCAGTCACACACAAGAGATACGTGTAGACTGCAATATGATGGCAGTCACACATAAGAGATAAGTGTAGACTGCAATACGATGGCAGTCACACATAAGAGATACGTGTAGACAGCAATATGATGGCAGTCACACATAAGAGATACGTGTAGACAGCAATATGATGGCAGTCACACATAAGAGATACGTGTAGACTGCAATATGATGGCAGTCACACATAAGAGATACGTGTAGACTGCAATATGATGGCAGTCACACATAAGAGATACGTGTAGACTGCAATATGATGGCAGTCACACATAAGAGATACGTGTAGACTGCAATATGATGGCAGTCACACATAAGAGATACGTGTAGACAGCAATATGATGGCAGTCATTTACAATATTAACTATGAACAATAAAACACTGAAAATTAACAACATATGAACGTCGCTCCTCTTTTACGTGGGATTTACAATATTAACTATGAACAACAAAACACTGAATATTAACTACACATGAACATATTTTACTACTCAGACCAACTCCTCCATAGACATCTTTCACAATCAAGCAAAAGACGACAAAAATGTAACAGCAAAATATGAATGCACAATATGATATATTATCACTTTTATGCAGATATTTGTTGAAAACATCTGCTTCCGCATCTGTTCCTGACTCATGTGTTTGGGGCTGGCTGCTCTGAAAACAAGCCCCGCCCACTCTGCTTTGTTCCTGGTCTGAGCTGCTGTGACCTAGATTACCCTAACAACTCCTATAACACCCAAAAGTGCAGATTTCAACCATTGAAATACTTTGTATAGTTCAAGACTTACGGTCATTTAAAAACATGACTGCACATCATAATGGCGGCGATAGTTTTGATGTTAAAGGTCTAAAATAATTATGTAGAAGTCCGGTGGGCCGGATTGAAAATGTTAATGGGCCGCATGTGGCCCGCGGGCCTTAATTTGCCCAGGTCTGGTAGTGTCATTATATTTAAATAATTATTAATATAAAATGGCTGGTATGATCTTTTTTTTTTTTTTAATTATTACTACTATTATATTAGACATTTACCAAAACCTAAATTTATATTGAGTTTACTGCTGCTGTTTTTGTTGTCATTAGGGATGTCCGATAATGGCTTTTTGCCGATATGCCGATATTGTCCAACTCTTTCGATACCGATATCAACAGATACCGATATCAACCGATATATACAGTCGTGGAATTAACACATTATTATGCCTAATTTGGAAAACCAGGTATGGTGAAGATAAGGTACTTTTTTTTTTTAATGAATCAAATAAAATAAGATAAATAAATTAAAAACATTTTCTTGAATAAAAAAGAAAGTAAAACAATATAAAAACAGTTACATAGAAACTAGTAATTAATGAACATTTGTAAAATTAACTGTTAAAGGTTAGTATTATTAGTGGAGCAGCAGCACGCACAATCATGTGTGCTTACGGACTGTATCCCTTGCAGACTGTATTGATATATATTGATATATAATGTAGGAAGCAGAATATTAATAACAGAAAGAAACAACCCTTTTGTGTGAATGAGTGTAAATGGGTGGAGGGAGGTTTTTTGGGTTGGTGCACTAATTGTAAGTGCATCTTGTGTTTTTTATGTGGATTTAATAAAAAAAAAAATAAAAAAAAATAAAAAACACAAAAAACGATACCGATAATAAAAAAAACGATACCGATAATTTCCGATATTACATTTTAAAGCATTTATCGGCCGATAATATCGGCAGACCGATATTATCGGACATCTCTACTTTTGACTTTTAATTTCCTAATTTTGATTTATTGCAAAGTTCGACTTTTTAGCTCATTGTTTTGGATTTTAATAATAGTTCATAATAGTAGTTCATAATTTGGACATTTTATCTCATATTCACGAGTTTTTGATTTTTGATTTTATTTATTTATTTTTTCTTTTTGATTTTTTTACCAAATAATGATCACTTTTCATTAGGGATGTCCGATAATGGCTTTTTGCCGATATCCGATATTCCGATATTGTCCAACTCTTTAATTACCGATACCGATATCAACCGATACCGATATCAACCGATATACACAGTCGTGGAATTAACACATTATTATGCCTAATTTGGACAACCAGGTATGGTGAAGATAAGGTACTTTTTAAAAAAATGAATCAAATAAAATAAGATAAATAAATTAAAAACATTTTCTTGAATAAAAAAGAAAGTAAAACAATATAAAACAGTTACATAGAAACTAGTAATTAATGAAAATGAGTAAAATTAACTGTTAAAGGTTAGTACTATTAGTGGAGCAGCAGCACGCACAATCATGTGTGCTTACGGACTGTATCCCTTGCAGACTGTATTGATATATATTGATATATAATGTAGGAAGCAGAATATTAATAACAGAAAGAAACAACCCTTTTGTGTGAATGAGTGTAAATGGGGGAGGGAGGTTTTTTGGGTTGGTGCACTAATTGTAAGTGTAACTTGTGTTTTTTATGTGGATTTAATAAAAAATAAAAAATAAAATAAAAAAAATAAAAAACGATACTGATAATAAAAAAAACGATACCGATAATTTCCAATTTTTAACGCATTTATCGGCCGATAATAGTTATATGTATTTCTGTAACGTAGTTTTGCTGCCTTTTTGGCCAAGTGCCTCTTGAAAAATAGATTTTAAACTCAAGTTTTATCTGGTTAAATAAAGGATACGGATTGATTGACAATAATCGGTACAAATAACAACAACACTAGTGGGATGCCTTACTGTATGCCAGTCCTGTCTCCGTGGGTCACGGGTCTTTGGATGACTCGGTTCCACCACTCCCTCACGTCGAAGGGCTTGAGGCGCAGGAAGGCCAGCAGCATCCACAGGTCCTTCACGCTGTTCTGGATAGGCGTGCCTGGACCCACACGGAACACACACACAAACGGTGATGCGCTGTGTCGATCGCCACGACAACGGAAAACTACAAATGGCACTCAAGTCGAGCGCAGACCTCCGCCAAGGTGGAAAGATCCAGAATGTGGCTGTCTGTCTAGCAAGTCAAAGAATACTCGGCAAAGTACAGCTGAAAAAAAGTCATTTTGAACATTTCTTGTTACATGTTAGACATAATACAAATATATATATATATACATAGGGTTGTACGGTATACCGGTACTAGTGTAGTAGTCATCAAAAACGGTACTATACTCTGAAAGGTACTGGTTACGAGCAGAGGAGCATGTTGGGCAGCGCACACACACAGAGTACTTACAAGCAGACACAGTGTGTAGACAGTAAAGGGAGAATGGACGCATTTTGGTGTAAAAAGTCAAGATAAAGGTGAAGTTATAACACTGAAACACCCTCAGGAAGAGCTGCTTTAAGGCATGGCTAGCTGGCTAGTAGCTAACATCCATGCAGTGTTTTAGCTACTTCTAAATCCCTAATCCTTGTCTCTATGGCAACAAACAAAGTACGTTTCTTACAAGTATCATTATCACTGCAGGACGAGGAATATCTAAACATGCTTCACTACACAGCGTAGGAGGATACAATAGCTCACCGGCGTCACAATGTAAACAAATGCCATGGGTGGATCTACACCTGACATCCACTGTAATGATACCAAGGACAAGAGCGTATATAGTCGATACTATGGCTGCATCGATATTTTCTATCCTTTTAAAAAAATTCATATTATGTTTATAAAGTCAGTAAATACGTCCCTGGACACATGAGGACTTTGAATATGACCAATGTATGATCCTGTAACTACTTGGTACCGGTTGATACCTAAATGTGTGGTATCATCCAAAACTAGTGTCAAGTATCAAAGAAGAGAAGAACAAGTGATTATTACATTTTAACAGAAGTGTAGATAAAACATGTTCAAACAGAAAATAAGCAGATTTTAACAGTAAATGAACAGGTAGATTAATAATATTTTTTTACAGTTTGTCCCTCATAATTAAAAAAATAATAATAGAATGATAAATGACACTAGGGCTGCAAGAACTAATCGATTAAAAGCGATTATAAAAATAGTTGCCGATTAATTTAGTCATCGATTCGTTGGATCTATGCTATGCGCATGCGCAGAGGCTTTTTTTTATTTATTTTTTATTTATTTATTTTTTAAATAAACCTTTATTTATAAACTGCAACATGTACAAACAGCTGAGAAACAATAATCAAAATAAGTATGGTGCCAGTATGCTGTTTTTTTTCAATAAAATACTGGAAAGGATAGACATGTAGTGTGTCTCTTTTATCCGATTATTAATCGATTAATCGAAGTAATAATCGACAGATAAATCGATTATTAAATTAATCGTTAGTTGCAGCCCTAAATGACACAATATGTTACTGCATACGTCAGCAGAGTAATTAGGAGTCTTTGTTCGTTTACTTACTACTAAAAGACAAGTTGTCTAGTATGTTCACTATTTTATTTAAGGATTAAATTACAATAATAAACATGTTTCATGTACACTACAATTTTTTGTGAAAATGAAGCCGCAATTTTTTCTGGTCCCCTTTATTACGAAAAGTATCGAAATACATTTTGGTAGCGGTACCAAAATATTGGTATCGGGACAACCCTATATATACACATTTATATATATATACTGTAAATATAAACAATTGGCTGGTTTGTGTGGAGTTGTGATGACGACTTGACACGATCAAAGCATAAGAAGGAGATGCGCTACATCTCCTGCTAGTCCTATGAAAAGGCCACTAGGTGGCAGTATTCTTCCCGGTAGGTCAGGCATCTTTAAACTTCTTGTTTTATATAATAAAGCAGGCAAAAGGTACCCTAGCAAGCAAAAACACCTTGTCAATGACCTACTAACAGCTGTTTACGAGCAAGAAACGTCTCCCCCACTTTTTTTGCTTTACTTTTGAGACAAAATGCTTTTAATGACATCTTGAAGGGAACCGACTCTGACCCATTTAAGGGAACTGACTCTGACCCATTCATTGCTAGATGAGCCCGCTAAAGCAGTGGTCCCCAACCACCGGGCCACGGCCCGGTACCGGTCCGCGGACCAATTGGTACCAGGCCGCACAAAAAATTAAAAAAAATTAAAAAAAAAAAATTAAGAAGAAATTAAAAAAAAAAAAAAAATTTTTTTTTTTTTTTTTTTTTTTAATGAAATCAACATAAAAAACACAATGTATACATTATATATCAATATAGATCAATACAGTCTGCAGGGATACAGTCCGTAAGCACACATGATTGTATGTATTTATGTAATTTTTTTTTTTTATTTTTTTTTTGAAAAACAACCCCCCCCAACCCCCCACTGGTCACACATTTTCAAGCGTTGACCGGTCCGCAGCTACAAAAAGGTTGGGGACCACTGCGCTAAAAGGACAGTTTTGCAAAACGCATATTGAATAAAAAAAGCTTTAATAAAACGATATCCTTCAGCTACAGTTTTATTATATATTTTTGCTTCGACAAAAATGCTAACCTCGCATGGAGTTGCTGTTAAAATGTGAGCCTAATCTTTGTCGCACTCCTTCATTTTACTTTGTGACATGCGACATCTATTACATTGGACAAGTGTGTACGTTAATAAAGTACAACATAGTCATACACGCAGCTTATTATCATCAACGCTACAGACATATACATACAGTACAGGCCAGAATGTTCTTTATTTCCATGACTATTTACATTGTAGATTGTCACATCAAAACGATGAATGAACACATGTGGAGTTATGTACTTCACAAAAAAAGGTGAAAAAAAAACAAAAACATGTTTTATATTCTCGTTTCTTCAAAATAGCCACCCATTGCACACTCTTGGTATTCTCTCCATGAGCTTCAAGAGGTAGTCACCTGGAATGGCTTTCACTTCACACGTGTGCTCGAAGCTCATGGAGAGAATGCCAAGAGTGTGCAAAGTAATGAGAGCAAAGGGTGGCTATTTTGAAGAAACTGGAATATAAAACATGTTTTCCGGAATTTTTTTGTTAAGTACATAACTCCACATGTGTTCATTCATAGTTTTGATGTGACAATCTACAATGTAAATAGTCATGGAAATAACTGTATTTATAGTATTCACAAGTGAATAATGCTGTATTATAGACTGTATTTATGTTATTCACATGTGAATAATGCTGTATAATAGACTGTATTTATGTTATTCACATGTGAATAATGCTGTATAATAGACTGTATTTATGTTATTCACATGTGAATAATACTGTGTAATAGACTGTATTTATGTTGTTCACATGTGAATAATACTGTATAATAGACTGTATTTATGTTATTCACATGTGAATAATGCTGTATAATAGACTGTATTTATATTATTCACATGTGAATAATGCTGTATAATAGACTGTATTTATATTATTCACATGTGAATAATACTGTATAATAGACTGTATTTATGTTATTCACATGTGAATAATGCTGTATAATAGATATTTATGTTATTCACATGTGAATAATGCTGTATAATAGATATTTATATTATTCACATGTGAATAATGCTGTATAATAGACTGTATTTATGTTATTCACATGTGAATAATGCTGTACAATAGATATTTATATTATTCACATGTGAATAATGCTGTATAATAGACTGTATTTATGTTATTCACATGTGAATAATGCTGTATAATAGACTGTATTTATATTATTCACATGTGAATAATGCTGTATAATAGACTGTATTTATATTATTCACATGTGAATAATGCTGTATAATAGACTGTATTTATATTATTCACATGTGAATAATGCTGTATAATTGTAATTGAAGTGTGACGTGAATTATATTTATATAGCGCTTTTCTCTAGTGACTCAAGGCGCTTTTACATAGTGAAACCCAATATCTAAGTTACATTTAAACCAGTGTGGGTGACACTGGGAGCAGGTGGGTAAAGTGTCTTGCCCAAGGACACAACGGCAGTGACTAGGAAGCCAGAAGCGGGGATCGAACCTGCAACCCTCAAGTTGCTGGCACGGCCACTCTACCAACCGAGCTATACCGCCCCTATTTGTATTATTCACATGTGAATAATGCTGTATAATAGACTGTATTTATATAATTCACATGTGAATAATGCTGTATAATAGACTGTATTTATATTATTCACATGTGAATAATGCTGTATAAAAGACTATTTATAATATTCACATGTGAATAATGCTGTATAATAGACTGTATTTATATTATTCACATGTAAATAATGCTGTATAATAGACTGTATTTATATTATTCCCATGTGAATAATGCTGTATAATAGACTGTATTTATATTATTCACATGTGAATAATGCTCTATAAAAGACTATAATATTCCCATGTGAATAATGCTGTATAATAGACTGTATTTATATTATTCACATGTGAATAATGCTGTATAATAGACTGTATTTAAATTATTCACATGTGAATAATGCTGTATAATAGACTGTATTTATATTATTACCATGTGAATAATGCTGTATAATAGACTGTATTTAAATTATTCACATGTGAATAATGCTGTATAACAGACTGTATTTATATTATTCCCATGTGAATAATGCTGTATAATAGACTGTATTTATATTATTCACATGTGAATAATGCTGTATAATAGACTGTATTTATATTATTCACATGTGAATAATGCTGTATAAAAGACTATTTATAATATTCACATGTGAATAATGCTGTATAATAGACTGTATTTATATTATTCACATGTAAATAATGCTGTGTAATAGACTGTATTTATATTATTCCCATGTGAATAATGCTGTATAATAGACTGTATTTACATTATTCACATGTGAATAATGCTGTATAACAGACTGTATTTATATTATTCCCATGTGAATAATGCTGTATAATAGACTGTATTTATATTATTCACATGTGAATAATGCTATATAAAAGACTATAATATTCACATGTGAATAATGCTGTATAATAGACTGTATTTATATTATCCACATGTGAATAATGCTGTATAATAGACTGTATTTATATTATTCACATGTGAATAATGCTGTATAAAAGACTATAATATTCACATGTGAATAATGCTGTATAATAGACTGTATTTATATTATTCACATGTGAATAATGCTGTATAAAAGACTATTTATAATATTCACATGTGAATAATGCTGTATAATAGACTATGTATTATTCACATGTGAATAATGCTATATAAAAGACTATAATATTCACATGTGAATAATGCTGTACAATAGACTGTATTTATATTATCCACATGTGAATAATGCTGTATAATAGACTGTATTTATATTATTCACATGTGAATAATGCTGTATAAAAGACTATTTATAATATTCACATGTGAATAATGCTGTATAATATATATTATTCACATGTGAATAATGCTGTATAAAAGACTATTTATAATATTCACATGTGAATAATGCTGTATAATAGACTATTTATATTATTCACATGTGAATAATGCTGTATAGTAGACGGTATTTATATTATTCATATGTGAATAATGCTGTTTAATAGACTGTATTTATATTATTCACATGTGAATAATGCTGTATAATAGACTGTATTTATATTATTCACATGTAAATAATGCTGTATAATAGACTGTATTTATATTATTCACATGTGAATAATATAAATACAGTCAATTATACAGCATGTGAATAATATAAATACAGTCTATATATTATTCACATGTGAATAATGCTGTATAATAGACTGTATTTATATTATTCACATGTAAATAATGCTGTATAATAGACTGTATTTATATTATTCACATGTGAATAATATAAATACAGTCAATTATACAGCATGTGAATATTCACATGTGAATAATATAAATACAGTCAATTATACAGCATGTGAATAATATAAATACAGTCTATTATACAGCATTATTCACATGTAAAAAATACCTAGGTGTTTATTGTGAGCGAACTGTGGTGCTGAATTTCCCCCCAGTAAGGTACTTTCTATTCTATTCTATTTATTGAATGAGAAGGTGTGTCCAAACTTTTGGCCTGTACTGTACATCTGATTACCAATAAATCTACAGATAGTCATGTTCCCAATAGGGTTTACTAAAATAGACGCAGCTCATTAGCATTAAAGCTACAGACACAAACAGTCATGTTGCCAGAGTGGCTAACACTTAAAATAGACGTCCGTCTGACACGTATTTAAAATTGATTAAAAACATAATAGAAGATTTTGAACTTCTTGGCACATCGAGGACCTTCATTTTCCTTGGTCGTCATTAGTTTTAGGCTCAAATTGAATTGTTCCGGCTGGATAAAGATGAAAAGTTGGCGACTATGAATGTGTGTGGCTGCGGGTGTACCAGACAGAATCCAGCGGCGCTCAGCTTTGAGGTCGAGCACTGCCTTGCTCATCTGCGCGTTGGGGTTTCTCACGACGTGTCCTTCGTCCAGCACCACCCGCAACCACTTGATGTCATGCAGGGGGCTCTTGTTCTTCCCCTGAGGGTGAAACGACAGGATGGCGAACGTAGCACATCACAGGACGCGGGAGAGAGCTGGCGTCGCGAGCCTCACCGTGAAGTCGGCGGCGAGGATATTGTAGGTGGTGAGCACCACGTCCTGAGAGGAGAGGAACTTGGTGCTCCTGTTGCGGTCCTGTCCGTGGTACATGTAGACTTTCAGCCTCACGTCGGCTCGCACGTGTTCCTCAAACTGATCCTGAAAACACACACAAATGATCCACGTGACAATTGTGACAACCCCACACACCACCGCGCGGGTGACGCTTCACCTACCACCCAGTTGCTGAGCACTGACAGTGGACACACGATCAGAGTCGCCGACGCTGATACGGACTCGCTGGGGGTGTCCGTGACGTAGGAATCAGCAGCTGTTCAAGACAAACAACATGATAAATATTGGGGACTAGGTCAAGCATCACAACATATCACAGCAATCCCCAGGTAGCATAGGGAACCTTTGAGCGCTGCACCATCAGGGCTCGACCGCCCTCGTCATGCCCTAAAAAATTGACCAACATCAACACACCGTGACCGCCCTTGACTTTTTACGTGTTAATGGATGAGAGATGTAACAATAAACGGTATAATGATGATTCGCGATAAGACAGACCGTCTAATGTTTTAATTACAGAAAAAACGCCATTTATTAATGCATTTTAGGCAACAGGAAGTCAGGCGCATGCGCACTAGCGTCGTTTGGCTTGATAATCATGGCGGACTTTAACTACACGGACTTTGCTCGGGAGATTTCCCCTCATTTTAAGAGCGCGCTGCTGTGTTTGGATGGAGACAGGTGTGGACGATATTGGAGACACACTAAAAGTATACAGCCAAACAGAAAACTATTTGATGTGGCTTTTATTTTCTCAATACTTCGTCCATCAGCTGCTGTGACTGAGTTGAGGAAACATGCAGCGGGTGATGTGTCGTGAACGTTGTCACAACTTGTTTATAAAGTCTTTACTTTGTTTACTGGGACGTTCACTACTTTATTTAAATCTATCAGTGTTCAAATAACATCAATACTAGCTCAAATGTTTTGTCGTCTTATCGAACTGAACGCAGGCGGTGAAGATTGTGTATTCGATGTGAGAGGTGTCACTCCTGTTTTTTTGTTGTTGGCCAAACTGTTGTACTGAACTACAAGGAGGCGTTGGAGAAGAACAAAGCTTGTTTATTAGACTTCATCTTCATTAGCCAAACTGTTCTGAGTTTTATATTAATATCAAGCCGTAAACACCAGGTTTTTTTACATTACGGTTTTTTCATGTCACGAAGGTATTACTTCAAAAAGCATTCATGTGGCACATAATTTTGTGTTTTACCTGCTACATGTCCTGTCTGTGTACTTTTAGCTAAAGTAGTGATTTTAGTATTTACTAATGATTGTATTCGTCTTAAAGCACAAACCAAGAGTGGCAACAATAATCATGAAAATACAATGTCAATAAACTATCCAATTTTAACCTCATCTAGGCAGACTACATGTAATATATACAATTGTTAATTGTTCTTTAGAGAAGCCCAATGTGTTTATCTTTTGTTTTAATCTTATAAAAATGTTCTTTAGAACCATGTTTAATGTATTGTAAGATTTGTTATTATAATGAAGCCAAAAAATAAAATAAAATGTGGTCCCCTTTACCAAAATATTGGTCAGGACAACACTAATATGCAACCTTTCATTTTTATACTGTGTAATATTGTCTATGTATTATTGGGGACGGCGTGGCGCCCTTGGGAGAGTGGCCGTGCCAGCAACCTGAGGGTTCCTGGTTCGATCCCCACCTTCTACCAACCTCGTCACGTCCGTTGTGTCCTTGGGCAAGACACTTTCACCCTTGCTCCTGATGGGTCGTGGTTAGGGCCTTGCATGGCAGCTCCCGCCATCAGTGTGTGAATGTGGAAATAGTGTCAAAGCGCTTGAAGGTAGGGCTGCAACTAACGATTAATTTGATAATCGATTAATCTGTCGATTATTGCTTCGATTAATCGATTAATAATCGGGTAAAAGAGACAAACTACATTTCTACCCTTTCCAGTATTTTATTGAAAAAAAACATCATAATGGCACAATACTTATTTTGATTATTGTTTCTCAGCTGTTTGTAAATGTTGCAGTTTCTAAATAAAGATTTATTTAAAAAAAAAATTAAAAAAAATATTTTTAAAAAAAAAAAATTTAAAAAGCCTCTGCGCATGCGCATAGCATAGATCCAACGAATCGATGACTAAATTAATCGGCAACTATTTTTATAATCGATTTTAATCAATTTAATCGATTAGTTGTTGCAGCCCTACTTGAAGGTAGAAAAGCGCTATACAAGTATAACCCATTTACTACTTAATTATGACTACATTAGTCAAGTGTTTTCCCCTAAATATAATATATACTGCTATAACAATAAAAGCCATATTATAACCCATTTACTACTTAATTATGACTACATTAGTCAAGTGTTTTCCCCTAAATATAATATATATATTGCTATACACAATAAAAGCCATATTATAACCCATTTACTACTTAATTATGACTACATTAGTCAAGTGTTTCCCCTAAATATAATATATACTGCTATACACAATAAAAGCCATATTATAACCCATTTACTACTTAATTATGACTACATTAGTCAAGTGTTTCCCCCTAAATATAATATATACTGCTATACACAATAAAAGCCATATTATAACCCATTTACTACTTAATTATGACTACATTAGTCAATTGTTTTCCCCTAAATATAATATATATTGCTATACACAATAAAAGCCATAGTATAACCCATTTACTACTTAATTATGACTACATTAGTCAAGTGTTTTCCCCTAAATATAATATATATTGCTATACACAATAAAAGCCATAGTACAGGGGTCGGCAACCTTTACCACTCAAAGAGCCATTTTGGCGAGTTTCACAAATTAAAGAAAATAATGGGAGCCACAAAAAAAAAAAGTAAATTTAAAATGAAAAACACTGCATACAAAGCTTAAATTGCTTTGTGCTATGTTAACCAGGGGTCTCCGACACACGCACCGGCACGCACCTTAATATGGAAATTTGATGTTAGTGCGGCCCGCGAGTTTTGAATGAATGGCGCTTGATAGCGTCATACTTACCAACACTCTCATTATTTCCGGGAGACTCCCGAATATCAGGGCGTGATGGCGCTGCTTTTGGCGCCCTCTACAGCCTGCCCAAACAGTGTACCTGCTCGACCACATGTTGAATGCAGCTTCAGCTTGCTCACGGAAGTGACAGCAAGGCGTACTAGTTCAACAGCCACACAGCTTACACTGACGGTAGCCGTATAAAACAACTTTAACACTGTTACGTTACAAATATGCGCCACACTTTGAACCCACACCAAAAAAGAATGACAAACACATTTCTGGAGAACATCTGCACCGTAACACAACACAACAAATACCCAGAATCCCATGCAGCCCTAACTCTTCCGCTCAACCGACGCACAGAGGGGGGGGGGGGGGGGTTGATGTGTGGGGGGGTTTGGTGGTAGCGGGGGGTGTATAATGTAGACCGGAAGAGTTAGGGCTGCATGGGATTGTGGGTATTGGTTGTGTTGTGTTTATGTTGTGTTACGGTGCGGATGTTCTCCAGAAATGTGTTTTTCATTCTTTTTTGGTGTGGGTTCACAGTGTGGCGCATATTTGTAACGTAACAGTGTTGAAGTTGTTTTATACAACTACCGTCAGTGTAAGCTGTGTGGCTGATGACTAAGTATGCTTTGCTGTCTCCTATGTGTGCAAGTAAAAGCTACATACAACATTTGGCCGGGCTGGCACGCTGTTTGTAAATGCTATAGAGGACAATTACTGCAGTGCAATTAGGGCACGCCCTTAATCTAGTAATTAGAGTGAAAATAGGATTATATTTACCCTGGGAGTTTTCTAGGAGAGGCACTGAGATCCATAAGTCTCCTGGGAAAATCGTGGGGTCGGCATGTATGTAGCTGAGCCGCATCAGAGTGGTCAAAGATCCGCATGCGGCTCCGGAGCCGCGGGTTGCCGACCCCTGCACTAGTATAACCCATTTACTACTTAATTATGACTACATTAGTCAAGTGTTTTCCCCTAAATATAATATATATTGCTATACACAATAAAAGCCATATTATAACCCATTTACTACTTAATTATGACTACATTAGTCAAGTGTTTCCCCTAAATATAATATATACTGCTATACACAAAAGCCATATTATAACCCATTTACTACTTAATTATGACTACATTAGTCAAGTATTTCCCCCTAAATATAATATATTTTGCTATACACAATAAAAACCATAGTATAACCCATTTACTACTTAATTATGACTACATTAGTCAAGTGTTTTCCCCTAAATATAATATATATATTGCTATACACAATAAAAGCCATATTATAACCCATTTACTACTTAATTATGACTACATTAGTCAAGTGTTTTCCCCTAAATATAATATATATATTGCTACACAATAAAAGCCATATTATAACCCATTTACTACTTAATTATGACTACATTAGTCAAGTGTTTTCCCCTCAATATAATATATATTGCTATACACAATAAAAGCCCAGCCCTAGTGGCTGATTGCACTTATTTTGTGTGCGGAGGAGGAGGAACAACCCACCCTGACTGGCACCGGCCTTCTTCTTTTTCTTCTTCTTGCTGGACAGAGAGGCAGATGACAGGTCCCCGCACAAGGCCGAGGCAAAGTCCGCATCCTCCAGCAGCATCGGGGCCTCTGCATGGTCAAAAGAGATGTTCAGAGGGTCTGGAGGTTCATACAAGATTCAAATAAAGAAATATTTACCCAGCTTTCGCTTGCCGGTTTTGGTGCTTCTCTTGCCTGCAATAGCCGAGTGGACACGGACATTCACTTAGAGACACATCCATGGATGAAGAGGTAATTTATGCACTTACCTTTCTCTGACACCTTGGCTGTGTCCATTACAGTGGACATGGGGACACACAGCTCCTCCATCTGGGCCCTTGACACACAGCATTGAGTCATCCCCACATTCAAAGAACCGGAATTCAACCCATCGCTGACATTTTTGTACATAGAAACATGACTAGATGTAATATAGGAGGTAGATATTTACTCAATGGCAGAGAGTACCAGGTGTCTGTAGACACAAAGGAGGCTATGAAGAAATGAGTCATGTCAAACCATTCATGTTATTGTGTGAATGCTCCAAAGCATGCTTTTCTATTCTTCTCCAGATGTTGGCGCGCTCTACCTTACACATTTTTCAACCGTTCCAACTTCAAACTGTTCGGCCTATTCGGGAATCGCGGGCTTCCATTAAATTCCAAAAATTCCCGTATTTCCCAGGACATTTTTTCCCATTTAAAATGAATTGACCATTTTTCAAACTATCACCCTTTCCAC
The DNA here is from genome assembly GCF_033978785.1 of Entelurus aequoreus. Classification (NCBI taxonomy): domain Eukaryota; kingdom Metazoa; phylum Chordata; class Actinopteri; order Syngnathiformes; family Syngnathidae; genus Entelurus; species Entelurus aequoreus. Next base: position 93,081,283 of record NC_084733.1, read on the forward strand.
ATTTTGCAACCTATTCATACCATTCCACCTTTAACACATTTCACTATCCTGGAAATTCTAACTACCCCTTTTCCAAGTTAAAAAAAATTCCAGGGTTTTCCGGAGCCCTATTTCAACCCTTTTTTCTGGCGACTACTCCTTCCACATTTTTCAACGCATTTCAACCGTTTCACCGTCAAAACTTTCCTCTTAATCAGGACAAAAAAAACTAATTTGTTTTTTGAACTGGAAAAACTCCTGTTTTTTCAAATCTCCAGGAATCCCGTAATACCATCTCTCTATTCAACATGTAACTATTTCAACATTTCTCGACCGATTTGAAAAATTTAAACACAAGTTTTTTACCATTTTCAAAAAATTTCCCACTTTTCCCGAAATCCCCACATTTTTGGGAAATTCCCTATTTATATCAATGGGATATTCTTCAAAAGTCCACAACTCCCACATTTTTCATTCGATTCAAACTGTTCCAACTTCAAACTGTTCAGCCTAGTCGGGAATCACGGGCTTCCTTTGACAAATTCCAAAAATTCCCACATTTCCCGGGACATTTTTTCCCATTTAAAATGAATTGGCCATTTTTCAAACTTTCACCATTTCCACATTTTTCAACCTATTCATACCATTCCACCTTTAACACATTTCACTACCCTGGAAATTCTAACTTTTTCCAAGTTAAAAAAAATTCCAGGATTTTCCAGAATTCCTGGTTTTCCAAAGCCCTATTTCAACCATTTTTTCTGGCGACTACTCCTTCCACATTTTTCAACCCACTTCAACCGTTCCACCGTCAAAACTTTCCTCTTAATTAGAACAAAAAAACAAAGTTGTTTTTTTTAATTGGAAAAACTCCTGGTTTTCCCCAAATTCCAGGAATTCCGTAATACTATTTATTTATTCAACATGTAACTATTTCAACATTTCTCAACCGATTTGAAAAATTTCAACACAAGTTGTTGTTTTTTTTACCATTTTCCAAAAATTTACCGCTTTTCCCGAATTTCCCAATTTTTGGGGAAATTCCCATTTAAATCAATGGGACATTCTTCAAAAGTCCACACATCCCACATTTTTCATCTGATTCAAATTGTTCCAACTTCAAACTGTTCAGCCTCAGGAATCGCAGGATTCCATTGACAAATTCCAAATATTCCCAGATTTCCTGGTTTTCCGAGACATTTTTCCAATTTAAAATGATTTGGCCATTTTGCAAACTTTCACCAGTTCCAAATTTTTCAACCTATTCAAACCATTCCACCTTCAAAACATTTCACTATCCTGGAAATTCAAACTTTTTCCAAGTTAAAAAAAATTCCAGGATTTTCCAGAATTCCTGGTTTTCCGAAGCCCTATTTCAACCATTTTTTCTGGCGACTACTCCTTCCACATTTTTCAACACATTTCAACCGTTCCACCATCAATCACTTCCATTGACAAATTCCAAAAATTCACAGATTTTCCCATTTTAAATTAATTGGCCATTTTTCAAACTTTCACCCTTTCCACATTTTGCAACCTATTCATACCATTACACCTTTAACACATTTCACTATCCTGGAAATTCTAACAACCCCGTTTCCAAGTTCAAAAAAATTCCAGGGTTTTCCGAAGCCCTATTTCAACCCTTTTTTCCGGCGACTACTCCTTCCACATTTTTCAACGCATTTCAACCGTTCCACCGTCAAAACTTTCCTCTTAATCAGGACAAAAAAAACGAAGTTGTTTTTTGAACTGGAAAAACTCCCGGTTTTCCCAAAATTCCAGGAATCCCGTAACACCATTTCTTTATTCAACATGTAACTATTTCAACATTTCTCGACCGATTTGAAAAATTTCGATATAAGATTTTTACCATTTTCAAAAAATTTCCCGCTTTTCCCGAAATTCCCATTTTTGGGAAATTCCCATTTAAATCAATGGGACATTCTTTAAAAGTCCACAAAACCCACATTTTTCATCTGATTCAAATTGTTCCAACTTCAAACTGTTCAGCCTATTCATCGTGGGCTTCCATTGTCAAATTTCAAAAATTCCCAAATTTCCCGGGACATTTTTCCCATTTAAAATAAATTGGCCATTTTTCAAACTTTCACCATTTCTCCATTCAACATGTAACTTTTTCAACATTTCTCGACGGATTTGAAAAATTTCGACATAAGATTTTTACCATTTTCAAAAAGTGTCCCGCTTTTCCCGAAATTCCCAATTTTTTGGGAAATTCCCATTTAAATCAATGGGACATTCTTTAAAAGTGCACAAATCCCACATTTTACCTGGTAGTTTCATTTTTTTATGTTTCTGCTGGTTGTGTGCCTCCCTATTTTTTCAATGAAAAAAATGTGCCTTGGCTCAAAAAAGGTTAAAAAAACACTGCTGTACGTGGCTATATGCATTTTCATGAAAGGAATAAAAAGAAATGACATTCAAAAATGATTCTACAACAGGTCAAAGCCGCATATTTTGAAGCGTGATGTGGCGAGGGACGTAAACATTCTTCTAGTATTTTATATTTTTGTTGATATTATATCATTTCAGGGTTAAAAATGTGCTTTATGTAATCTTTCCAAAGGGATCGAACACAAGAAAGTGACTTTGGAGACACAAAATGCAATTTAAAACATGTGTATGCACATACAACACTGAAGACATTCAGTTTATCAGCATGTGGAATTAAATGATATACTGAATAAAATGTAATTAAATTTTGGTTCGGTACGTACCTCGGTTTATAGGTCACGGTTCGGTTAATTTTCGGTACAGTAAGAAAACAACAAAATAAAAATTTTTTGGTTATTTAGTTACCAAATTTGTAAACAATGGCTTTATCCTTTTAACATTAGAAACACTATAATAATTCTGCCCACGTTAATCAACATTAAGCTGCCTCAAGTTGTTGCTCAGATTAAATAAAATGACAAAACTTTTCTTCTACATATGAAAAGTGCAACATTAAACAGTTTCAAGTCAACTCATCATGCTTCATTTATTACAGCATTTGGGAAGCCTGGAGTTGATTTTTATTATATAAATGTTATATTTTTATCAACATGTGATATAGCAGGGACCCTGCCATTCAAAACTAGGCTGCTGCAATACTAAATGATTAATGTAACTATAGCTGAAAAAATAGTACAATAGCAATAGGAGAGACTATTCATCCCTGAACACCATGGAGTTCATGTAGGCTTAATGATGCACTTACATTATTATATCAACTATCAGAGACAGAAACTCTTCATTTAACATAATGTCCTTTTTTGCTGCTTCAACACAGCTCAAACACAGAAAAAGGTCAAGTGAAATAACAGACAGACAGGGCTTTGCTGTCCGTAACACACACACACACCGCAAAATGAGCTAACGTTACGCTAAAAGCGAATTAGCCTTCACCTCGAGCCAGGATTGCGAGCGAGCTGAGCTGCCGTTTAGGTTTCTAGAAGGTCAACAGGCTCATAGTGATGTTACTAGTCAGTGTTTCCCACACATTCATTTATTTGTGGCGGCCCGCCATGAAAGAATTACGTCCGCCACAAATAAAACAAATGAAAAAATTAAAAAAAAAATGTTTTTGTTTTTTGTCCTGTCCAGCTTCTCAGGCAAATCATATAGTTGATGTAGATGCCCATATAGGCTTAGATTTACTTTACAAAAGAGAAGTGTAGGATACTTCTCTTGTTGCCTTATTTGTATTTGACCACTACTGTTTTCTGTCTATTTGTTACTGTGGCAGGACACCTCTGCCTCTGTTTCACTTTATGTTGCTGGTAAATAATATGCTTGTAGTAGTAGGCTAAAGTGAAATTATTTAGTATGCACTAATTAAAGGGGCAGAGCTTTAAGAGACATTTTAGCTTTTATATTTTATAAGATATATTTTTTGTAAGAACCACAATTGATAAATATATTTCAGTGAATAACTTATTGTTCAAATCTGTATATAAATATGTACATAAAGTGTTGTAATTATATTGTAAAATGGATGGATGGATGGACGTTTAAACAAAACTGTTATTATTAATTAGTAAGTATACATTTTTTGAGCCTTTTTAGAGAAAATCATATCATTGTAGTAAATTATGCAAATCAATCGATGATGTCATGGTGACCACGCCCATAGCCACGCCCCCACTGCCACAGGTATCTTGGCAGTTTATGGGAAACACTGCTAGTAGTTGACTGGGAGGTGTTTATTATCATTTGGGGAGAGTCCGCAGCCTGATGATTACCTGCTAAACGCTAAGCACTGACTACATGCGCTCTGAATACGCACTGCTGATTGGCTGTTACCGCTCTATTTGTAACCAATCAGATGGTTTTGTGGGTGTGACAATGCTGGGTGCTGTGTAGAGGACTGACAGAGACAGGCAGAAGGAAGCGGAGGCGGCTACTTAATATGTCCGTGTGGAAACTCGTTCGGTACACCTCCGAACCGAACCGAAACCCCCGTACCAAAACGGTTCAATACAAATACACGTACCGTTACACCCCTACTATTTATTAGGGTCCGCACAGGACCATTGTCAAAGGAATCCCAAAGGGAGTCCTTTTGCAATGGGACGAAAGGACCCTATTGAATTTGTAAGGTTTTATTATTATTATTATTCTTTACTATTATTTTTCCGCAGCTTTGCGCACTACTTTGCCCCCCTTAACATGCTTCAAAACTCACCAAATTTGACACACACATAGAAAAACGTGCCCCAACCACTTTAGTAAAAAAACCAAACCCCAAAAAAAATCAAAATTGCACTCTAGCGCCCCCTAGGAAAAAACAAAAACAAACTGCCTGTAACTAGGAAGGTATTAGAGACATGAAACAAAAACCTGTATGTAGGTCTCCTTTAGACCTACAACTCATAATGACACATTCTCGGGCGAAAACCAACAAGAAGTTGGCAATTTCCCATTTTAGACAAAAATGTACTCAAAACACTGCTTTTTACGTCTTTGACCTCTAATTTGACCCCCTTAAAATGCTTCAAAACTCACCAAACTTCTCACACACACATCGGGACTGGTGAAAATTGCAATCTAAAAAAAAAACCCAACCCCAAAACTCAAAATTGCGCTCTACATAATTTTTGCCAAAAACTGCTCCTCAGAGGAAAACTCAGACAAAACTGCGAACCGAACCGAACCCCCCGTACCAAAACGGTTCAATACAAATACACGTACCGTTACACCCCTACTATTTATTTTTATTGTGATTACTTATGGAGTATATTGTGAATAAATGGAGAACAGGAAGTGAACAAAAGTTTTAGCACCTGTTATGTAAAAAGGGTAGGATTAAATAAGCTCTGCTTCTTCCTACTCCTTTTCCAACATGTTGAAAAGAGAAACTGGAAATTGTGATGTATCATGTTGTATGCATGCATGTTCCAAATAAACTCAAAGTCACACGTACCTGTTTGAGCGCAGACAGTGAGCGGCGGTGACGCTGGATCCGGCCGAGTCAGCTGTAAAGGACATCAACACACATGTCATTATGCCAACCATCTTCTCTTCATGCAAGTCAGGAAGGAGGAAGTGAAAACCTTTTCTTTGCCACGAGCGCTCCTCCTGCACACAGGGACACAACATTTAATACAACTGACGTCCACCTTTGAATGTGGCCGTTTCCCGCAGTCTTACACGCTTGTACACAGGAAGTGGCTTTCCTTGGCGGTGGTTGGAGAGAATCAGAGCGATGGTTGTCAGCGTTTTGCCCTGGAAACAGTTTGAAAATGCATTATTTACAAGTTAAAGTTGAAGGCAAACTGCACTTTTTGGGGGAATTACGCCTCTCATTCTTATAAGAAACAAGAACATATTCTTTTATACATTCTAATTCTAGTTCATAGCAATGGTGCTAACGGGAGTAATCCGTTCTGCCTCAAAAATGCAAATATTAGCTCATTTGGAATTTGATGCCTGCAACATGTTTCAAAAAAGCTGGCACAGGTGGCAAAAAAGAGAAAGTTGAGAAATGCTCAACAAAGACTTATTTGGAACATCCCACAGGTGAACAGGCTAATTGGGAACAGGTGGGTGCCATGATTGGGTATAAAAGCAGCTTCCATGAAATGCTCAGTCGTTCACAAACAAGGACGGGGCGAGGGTCACCACTTTGTCAACAAATGCCTGAGCAAATTGTTGAAGAACAACATTTCTCAACAAGGAATTTAGGGATTTCACCATCTACGCTCCGTAATATCATCAAAAGGTTCAGAGAATCTGGAGAAATCACTGCAGGTAAGCCATGATATTACACTCCTTCGATCCTTCAGGCGGTACTGCATAAAAAAGCGACATCGGTGTGTAAAGGATATCACCACGTGGGCTCAGGAACACTTCGGAAAACCACTGTCAGTAACTACTTTTTGTCGCTACATCTGTAAGTGCAAGTTAAATCTCTACAATGCAAAGCTAAAGCCATTTTATCAACAACACCCAGAAACGCTGCCTGCTTCGCTGGGCCCCGAGCTCATCTAAGATGGACTGATGCAAAGTGGAAAA